>NC_081430.1:32296533-32457303 GCF_949786415.1 Peromyscus eremicus
CAAAAATCTATGGGTTATCATTCCCTATGGTTAAAATGGGCTTTGGTACTATACCTACCTCTGAGGTCTCTGAAAGTCTGTGTGACATAACACAGTGTGGTCACTCTTACAAAGGAAGCCAGTCATGGAATGGGTTATAGCTGGATGTTTCCTGGAACACCACAGCTCCAGAAGCTGATTATGTGAAACTCTTCATTAACTTTGTTAGTAGGAAATAATATCTCTCACTTTTCTTCAGAAGTTCAGAGAACTGTTGTATTTGTCACACTTATGATGAACCTAAAACACATTATTTTATTCATCCTTCAAAAAACGGCATTTTTCACAAAATGGAATTGCTAACAAGTATCATATATTCTTATCTGTGAAGTGATAATTTATCATTACTTATTATACATTATTACATCAACAAGCACTAATTTAGCAACAAATTTAGTTTAACACTGATCTTGGAAGTGTGAAATGTAAAAGGTTTTTGTAATCACTTGCAAATCAGAAAACTTTAGCTACATTACAAAGAATTATGCCAACAACTTCAGTATTATTGGTTATGGAAATTTCATAACAGTGTTGTATGTAAAGCTGATATTTTAAGTCATATATTTATATCTAATTATTTTGTCAATCAATATTTACTTTAAGAAGTCATATGATACCATATGACCTTACTGTCAGTGGTGCTGAATTCATCATTATCCCATAGTGAGATGGCCTGACTAGAGACAACCCACAACTTAAATATGAATTTCTTCTACTTTTCCTCAAATTGTTTCTAAAAATCAGTGGGAAAAATCTAAAGTTCTCTTAAAATGTAGATACTAGATAGCCATGCACCTAGGCTAAAGTCAAATACTACTGGTCTAAAACCAAACAAACAAAAAACATAGTGATAAAATGACTCCTAATGACATTCTGTTGTACTCGTAGATCAGTGTCTTGCTCAGCAAGAGTAAGAATCTAATACAGTTATACCTTCTGTGACCCTCAACTACTAATATTACCCTGACACTAAAATGTATAGCCTAGATAAAAATGTAAATCCAAAATATATTGCCTTTGCTCATCAAGCATGTTGTTAAACTTCCTAGAACAAAGCACAAAAATTCTCTGATTTACACCTTCTGTGTAAATTCAATGATTCTTATTTATAGTAAAGTGTTAATAACAGGTTTTGAATGAATAATACTTCTTCCAAACATTCTCCAGTAGATGAGGCATTATAAATAGCACAGATGAACACTACATATGTCATCTGATAAAACAAATGAGGTGTAAACATTTGAATAAAACTAGATACATTTTAAGTTAACATACTTAAATGAAAAAATTTTTCCTAATGTGACCTGCTTTTTTTTTTTTTTGATTGGTTGGTTTTTGTGATAGAGATTGAACTAAGGGTTATACAAGCTAGGAAAGCAATCTGTCAATGACGTTTATCCACAGCTGCAGAGGTGGGGCGTTGACAACATTATATAGCTCAAATTTCCTTGACTCACAATCTTTCTCCCTCTGTCTCCTTACTGATCAGATTATAGACTTGTGCCACCATTCTAGACTGCTGTCTTTTATTATTTTAGACAACATTAAACATCTACCTATATACAAAGCTCTATCTGAATAGGTCATATTTCTTTTTGTTTGAAGTTAGAGACCAGGTCATTTCAGCTTAGGTGGGAACAATTAAGCTGAGAGATTAATGATGTTGTTACACACTACAATTTTTCCTGCCTTTACATTATTTTAATGTGTATCTCTAAATGGCCTTAACTTTATCTCTTCAATTAAATAATGCCCTGAAACACGTGATGACAATAATGATGAATTCAAGTTTCTTGGAGAGGCACCTTTAGTGGGTCCTGGGAATAGAATGCTGAAAGATGGAGTATATGGAAGAACATAATATTAGGGATGAAGAACCTGGGAGACTTGAACACTTATTTGTGTCTTTGGTAGAATCAGTAGTACATTCCTATTCCTATTGGTCTTTGGTTGCAGGTCATTTGTGAGAATCAGTAACCACTCATTTGAAATCCTGTGCAGCATTCATCAAAATGAGTGTCAAGGCCATGAGTACCAAGCATTTAAACTTGGAAGCTTGGTGTGCAGAATTACCAAAGATATGGTAATGTCTAGGTCACTGGAGAGTCTCATGCTCTCCCTGTGTGGAGTTTCTCTTTTCTTCATAGTTCATGCTTCCTTCTGTGAGAGTGTCTTACATATTAATTCTAATGGGATCCTGAGCACACAAAACTGTCTTACTGAAGAGGTATTTGATATCTGTGCCATCCATGCTACATAGTTGAATTCTATCTATCTATCTATCTATCTATCTATCTATCTATCTATCTATCTATGTATTAGTTGAAGAAGACTTTCAGAGGGAAAAATAAGGATAGTCTGATGAGCAAGATGTTAAAGAATGAGATTTTGAAGAATTACATATGATAAGTAGTAATCCCTTCTGTTTTCTGTGTTTGGCACATGCTAACTTGTTTTCTGTGCATTTTTCAATTGTGCTGTTCATTTCTTCTACCAGCAGTCCGTTCTCAGCAACATGTTACTCCACAGCGTTTACCTGACGTCTGTGCTGTAGCTCTCATTAACCTGTGTGTTTGTCCTTTTTATTTTCAGGACTGAAATTCCCTTGGCTACAATCAGTTTTGTAGCTCCAGATTCAAGAAATAATGGATGGATAAAAACTCAATTATGACTTGGGAGTTTCTTCTTGGCATATCAAGCTGAGTTGGTATTTATATAGTTATAAGGGATCTAAGTATGGACATTTATAATGACACCAGGAACTGGGACAATTGTAATCAAAGTGATCTAATTAGAGTTCTAAAAAGAAAACTAAATTCAATGATGAGAACACAGAATTTTCTATATGTTCTTTCTGCCGGTGGAAAATGAAATTACTTTTGTAATTTCTCAAAACCGTTGTTGTACCTATTTCACTGGCATCAACATAACCTAATGATGTATATTCATATGATCCACAGACTTATCTTTAAAAGATATTTAGGACATGGTCTATCAACATGACTGTCTGAAAGTGAGCTGAACAAGACACCATCAGTGGACATGCCAAAATGGACAAGGAAAAGCTCATGAAGCCTCAAAGCCCACATAAAGAACTATAGGCAATTAGAAAAGATGGGAGCAGAAGAGGTACTTTTCTCCAGGGAAGATAACAACAACTGGTCATCAAGCGCCAAAGAGTCATCTTTGAAAACATACATACACAGAACATTACACAGACTGAGAAGGTTATATTTAGTAATATATATTTATATACATATGTGTTTGCAGTAATTATGAGTGAAAGAAAATACTGTGAATTTGAAGGAGAGCAGGGAGTGGGGTATGGTAGTGTTTTGAGGGAGTAAAGGAAGAGAGAAATAATGCAGTTATATTTAATCTCTAAAATTAATTACTCTACTTGTTTAAAATATATTGGTATGAGTCAGCAATTACATAGGCAACACAGCAAAGTAATAAGCCTGTTGAAATATATATGTTATGGATAGAATCAGATAAATAAAATCAATGTATAAAACATTATATAGGTCGGACAGTGGATAAAAGTTATGGTATCTATTTTAAACTGTTTGGCATCATTACTCCTTCAATTCACTTATTCTAAATGCATAAAATGCTTTGTAAGAAGTCATCTGGTATCTTGAAACCCATATCACATTCATTCCTGCTTATGTTTTACTGCAGTGGAGGGTTTCCCTTTTTCTTTGGCCTGCTTTTACTGCTATCTGCCTGGATTATTAAAATGTCATGAGAAGGTCATTTATCTAGATTACTCTGCTTCATTACACAAATATAAATGCTGCTTGAACAAGTTTAATCATTCTGCCTGTTACCTGCTGTAGGCCTGCAAAATGTTCACACTGGCAGTGTCAACATGATATACTAGTGATACCAAATGCAAGCATGGGCAAAACAATGCTAATAAAACATTCATCATCATTCATGGAAAATGATAGCGAAAATATGAAACACATTAGTGTTTATTTTCTCAATGAGAGACAAACAGGTCTGCTGAATCCTTGTAGAGAAATCATGTTCTAAGCCTTAGATCTTGTTCCAGTGATTCAAATAACTGAGACATTTTGAATCCATGGCCCTCGGGAATTCAGGAACTTGTAGGAAACAAGGTTTTACACGATATCTATTATTTCATGCTAAAGGAATTCTCATAAAAATGTGTTTATTGAAATGCCATAATGAACCTAACATACTTTTTGTTTAATTAAAAATCTCAATTTAAAAATACATGCTTTGCTTGCTGATGAATTGGAAAAGTAATATGTGGGAATGACATACTAGACACTTCCATCTCAGGAATAATGGCTATAGAACCAGACTACAGGAATACACAAGTTATGAAAGCAAAGTTAATTTTTTTAATACTTCCTGAATATAAAAAGCTATTTTATTCATAGAAGTAATAAATTATAATAATCACAACTCACCAATTTTAAAGGTTGATAACATTCGATATTTTCTATAATGTGTGATATATGACATTCCCAAACACAAATGCATATAGTGTGTACACATGTGTACACATTTAAGTGTGTGTGGCAGGTGAGGACTCACAGGCTCATTGCATGGCCAAGAGAGGACATGGGGGTACTGCTTATCACTCTTCAATTTTATTAAGACAGGGTATACTCATTCATCCTGAAGTGAAGAAGGTCCCAGGGAGCTTCCTGTTTGTAAACTCCAATTGCTTGATTTAGAGATGTATATGGTAACACTGGCATTTTTACATGTCTTCTTAGATTTGAACTTAGTTCCTCATGCAGTCACAGCAAACACTGTTACACACTGAGCCTTCTCCCCGGTGCAGACACAATTTAAAACACACACACTGTCTCTCTTGAGGCACTGAATATTTCATTATGAATTCCATTTATACATTTTTCTTTTTTACTATTAAACAAATTGGACGATATTTTGAATCTTATATTTGAAATGATACTTTGTACTTTTAATATGTTTTGTATTTTTTCTTAGAAATAGATTATAGATTTCTTTCTCTTTTCTTTTAAAGTGACTTGGTATATATTATATAGAAAAAAAATTTCCTTTGTCATAAATCTAAGCTATCTTAATCTGTGGGAATGACATATAAAATAGTGTAGTATTAAAAATAATTACCAAAGATATATACATATAAGTAAAAGGAAATATATATATTTGTAAAAGGGAAATGAATATGTATTATATATTTATAGTATATATTGTATATAGTAAATATATATAGTATACTAAATATAAATAGTAAATATATATTTCTGTTTTCCAAAGACATACCATATTTTGAAACTGCAAAGAATTTTTTAATTCAACTCTGTTTAAATTTTATTGCAAATTAGTTATTTGGCATGATTATAATGTTGTCTTTAAGTATATAAACATGGTTTAAAAATTAATTAATGTATTCATAAAGTTATTATTGAAGTTAAATTTTTTTAATTGGTAATTATGAGCAGTTTTATGAAGCATTTCCTCATAATCTCAAGTGTAATAATAGAAAAACTATAATTTTCATGTATCATTATTCATGCAAAATAATTTACTGTGCTTATAAAATAAAATTGCATATTTGATATATTTTTCTTTTTTTTTTCTTTTTGGTTTTTCGAGACAGGGTTTCTCTGTGTAGCTTTGTGCCTTTCCTGGGACTCACTTGGTAGCCCAGGCTGGCCTCGAACTCACAGAGATCTGCCTGCTTCTGCCTCCCGAGTGCTGGGATTAAAGGCGTGCGCCACCACCGCTCGGCTTGATATATTTTTCTATATTCAAGAAACAAAATACTTTTTTCCATTTGAAATTAATGTCTCCAAATGAACAAAGTTAAGCCATAAGGAGATCAACAACTTAAACATGTTCATAACAATTAGGAGGTCAAGTACTAATAAATATATTTCCATCTTTGAAAGGGCCAGGCATAACTAGTTTCACAGTAGAATTTTACCAGAGTTTCAAAGTAGATCAGGAATACTTCTTTAAATATATATTAAAAAATTGAAACAAGAGGATTATTTAAAAACTTCTATAAAGCCAATATACCAGGTAATGATTCAACAAAAGTAACAACAACAAAACCTATAGGCTAAGCTCCTCAATGAACATAGATACAAAAATCATCAACAGAATATTTGCAAAATGAATATAATCATATGTCAAAAAGATAATTGCCAATGATCAAGTTTGATTTATGCCAGAGATGCAGGTTTATTTCAATATGTGAAAGTCAGTAAATGAAATACATCATATAAATTTATTCAAATACAAAAGTCACATAATAATGTCAATAGATGTGGAAAAGGACTTTGACAAAATTCAACATATTTTCAAGGTGAAGGTCCAAGAAATAAAATTACTACCTTAACATATAAAAGATACATATGGTAAATTCACAGCCAATATTATACTAAATGGAGAAAAACTTGAAGCAGACCCATTAAAATCTGGAATAGGACAGGATTGTTCATATTCCCACTCTACTTCATTATAGTTTTTTTGGATCAATAAGACAAGAAATGTAAAAGGATGTGAAAGAAAAATCAAATTGTCACTATTTGCGTATGATATGATATATACTAGAGAGATCAAAAATTTTAACTAGAAAACATTTTAAAATGATCAACAGTTTCAGAAAAGTGGTAGGTTACAAAACCAACTTACAAAAATAAGTAGCATTTCTATGAACAAATAATAAGAATGCTGAGAAAGGGATCCAGAAAACACTCATTCACAGTATTCTCAAAAATAATATAAAATACTTGTAAAAGTTATTCAAGGAGATGAAAAAAATCTCTACAATGAGAACTTTAAATCTTTGAAGAAAAATATTAAAGAGAAAATAGAAAAACCTCTCATGCCAATAATTTGTTGGAATCTATATTGTTGAAAATGACCATCCTACCAAAAGCAATTTACAAATTCATTCTTTGAAATGTTTTTCAATAATTTTTAAATATCATTCAAAATCTCCAAGTTATTACAGAAATAGAAAATGAATCATCCTAAAATTCATATGAATGTCAAAAGATTTTGGACAGTTAAAGCAAGTCTGAACCAACAAATGATGCAGGAAGGATTATTATTAAGAGGGCTGGGGAGCCAGATTAGGGCCCAGAGCTATGACAGGTTTCAGACAGCCCTGCCAGGGATCAGGCCTGAGTTTAGATTTACTGGAACTGGCTGGAGCTGAGCAAGCAGTTCTTGAGGAGACCCCAACTCAGGGGCAACCAATCAGCAGGTGCCCCACAGCCTTCCATTGGCTCAGCAGGCACCCTGAAGCCCCTTCTTCTGGTTGAGCAGATATCCCCCCCAACCCGCCTTCTGCTAGCTAAAGATAGCTTTTCCTACCTTCTGGTCAACAAGCCCCTAACCACTATGGCCTCTAACCAATCAGCTCCCAGACTAATCTTTCCTCCACCAATCAGCACCACATTAATCCCTCGTCCCTGGAATTCCCCTAACACCACTTAAAAGGAGCTTGCAACCTCCCTTTGGGGTCACTATTTGCCATCCCAACCTGTTGGAAATATACACTCATGCTAAATTGCACATGTGACTGTGGGTCTTTCTTGGGGCTTCTCTCGGACCCTAACAATTATATCAGATTTGAAGTTACATTATAGAGCTTCATTAATAAAAACAGCATGGTATTGGCATAAAAACTGACATGTAGATAAATTGAACAAAATAGAAGTCCCAAACATTCGTGGACATGGCTACAACCATCTAATATTTGATCAAGATGCTAGAAAGACTGACTGAAGATAGCATTTTCAGAACATAGATGTCCATATGTAAAATAAAATGTGTCCCATATCTGTAAGGAAAGGGGCCAGCCAAAGAAACCCACCAGAGCTAGTGTAAGAAATACACTCTGGCACTGAAACCAGAGCTACTGAAAGAAACCCACCTTGTCCTTGAACCAGTGAAAGAAACACACCATGGATTTTGGACTCCAGCCAGTGAAAGAAACCCTTTAGCCCTGTACCCCGAACCCCAGAAATATGCCCTGACCCGGAAAACCACTGCCAAAGAAACACACTTTGTCCCTAGAATCAGAGCCAGTGAAAGAAATGTGCCTTGACCCTAAAATTAGAATCAAAAGCTAAAAGGGACCAATGAAAGAAGCATAGTTTAGCCCTGAAATCAGAGCCTTCTCTGCCCCTGACCAATAAAACTAACCAATCCCTGAGCAGAAAATCTTCTCCCTGGAGAAATGCAACCCCTAAGCAGTCCTATATAAACCCCTCTGCATGTTCATTTGGGGGCTGTGCTTTCCCACCCTGGCAGAGGGAGTCACTCTGCTGGACCCCTCCTTCCCAAATGAATCTCTTTCTCAAAAGAGTCTTGGGTGAAGATCTTCATTTGGTGGCAGAGCAGAAGGGCAGAAGAACCTTGCTGAGATGTCCCTTAGGAGGACTGAGTAGAAAAAAACTTGAGGAGACATTCCCTTAGGGGGGCAATGAGCAAGGCTAAGCAGAAAAAAAAGTAACAATTTTTCACAGGAGCCAGAGAGATTGCTCTATTTCTGCAGAGGTTTCCCTTTTAGCAGAGTGAAGTGGAAGAAGCAACATGTTGGGCCAGAGAGAAGTGGAGCTCTGCTGGGAAGCCCCCTTTAGGAGAGTGGAGCAAAGCTTAGCTATAATGGTTCATGCTAGGAGAAGGAATCGCCTGAATTCTGGACAAGTCAGGATACCTCTCCCTCCAGGGCTGAGCTGTCCTATTGTGGCTCAAGAATCCAGAGCTGTCCTATAGCAGCTCTAGGTATCTCCTGACTTCCCAACAAGGTAGGATAACTTTCCCTCCAGGGCTGAGCTGTCCTATGGCAGCTCCAGCCTCCAGAGCTGTCCTATCACAGCTCTAGGTTTAGCCTGGCTTCCCAGTAAGTCAGGATACCTTTTCCTCCAGAGACGTAACACTCGCAATATCCTTTGCACTTCACCATGAAACAACTTCAAGTGGATAAAAAGACTACAATGCAAAATCTAAAATGTGATTTAAAAAATGGAGCAGCAAGCAACAAACACTGGTGTTTGAAGGATTTTCTAACTAGGATCACATTTGGTAACGAATTAAGACAAACAATTGACAAGTTGGGCCTCTTAAAACTACAAAACTTCTGTACAGAAACAGTAACAACACAATTTAGTGGAGATGAATTTCACAGACTGACAATCTTTGCCAGCTATTTTGGTTAGTGTTCTATTACTGTGATGAAACACTATGACCCAGGCATTTAACAGAAGGCTCACAGTTTCATGTTGGGACCAAGCATTCACACATAGGAGCCTACAGGGTCTATTCTCATATAATCACCATACCAGACCAACCACATATTTGATAGAAGATTAATATCCAGAGACAACTCAAAAAAGGAATAAGAAAAAAAAAATGACTCAATTAGAAAAATGTAGTATGAGTATGAATAGAGTTTTTAAAGATGTCTAACACCCTCAGAAATCAGAGAAATGCAAATAAAATGTACTTTGAGATTTCATCATGTCCAACTAAGAAAGGATGAAATCAGGAAAACCACTAAGACCTAATTGTGGCAGGGTGTGTGGAAAGGGGAATCAATATTGATTGTTGGTGGAAATTTTTCAAAAAGCAAAAAGATCTACTGCATGACATAGAGATGCCACTACTGGCATTTGCCTAAAAGATCTGATGTCACACTTCTAGATGGGTTTGCAGCTATTTTGCTTCAACTCTATTCACAATAGCTAAAAATTAGAAACACCTTAAATGTCTTTCCAGTAATTCATGGATAATGAAAATGTGGTATATTTCCACAGCAGAATCCTACTTAGCTGAAAATAAAAAAAACTAATAAACAAACAAAACCATGTAATTTTCAAGTAAATGGATGAAACTTTTGTGTATTGTACTGAGTGAGAGAAACGCCAAAACCAAAAAAAAAAAAAAAAATCATGATCTCCCTTTTTACAGGAATGTATATGTGAATTGAATATTTAGATAAGAGTATATAACTAGGTCACTGCAGCTATAAGAACACAGGTAATAATAAACTCACATGAGAAAAACCCAAAAAAGGAAACCACAAAGAAACACACTCACCAACACCACCACCTCCACCACCACCACCAAAAACAACAACAAAATAACAGAAATTAACAATTGTCAGTCATTAATATACCTCAATATCAATGGACTCAATTTGCAAATAAAAAGACACAGGATAACAGATTAGATATGAAAACAGGATCCATCCTTCCTCATAAAAGAAACACACCTCAATATCAAAGATTACCTCAGAGTAAAGAATTGGAAAAAGATTTTCAAATGCATTGCCACAGGAGACAACTTCCTCACAACTCTGAGATACCTTATTATATCTGTCAGAGTGGCTAAGATCAATAACAAAATCAACATCTTATGTGGAGAGGATGTGTAGCAAGGTGAATACTCCTCCATTGTTGATGGGAGTGCAAACTTGTACAGCCACTTTGGAAGTCAGTAAGGCCATTCCTTAGAAAACTGAGAATCAACCACCAAAAGACCCAGTTATACTGCTCTTGGGCATATACCCAAAAAATGCTCAATCATACCCAAGGACACTTGCTCAACTATGTTCAAAGCAGCTTTATTTATAATAGACAGAAACTGGAAACAACCTAGATATCTCTCAACAAAATAATGGATAAAGAAAATGTGGGACATTTACACAATTGAGTATTAGTCAGCAGTTTAAAACAAGGACACTAGGAAAGTTGAAGGCAAATGGACAGAAACAGAAAAAAAAAAACATCATGAGTGAGGTAACCCAGACCCATAAAGACAAACATGGTATGTACTCACTCATAAGTGGATATTAATTATAAAAATAAAGGATAACTATGCTACAATCCACAGACCCAGAGAGACTAGGGAAGGGTCTAAACAAAATTTCCCTGGAAAGAGGGAATAGAAGAAATTTCGTGAGGGCAGATGAGGATGGGAACATGAGTGATAAGGTTGAGGGAGTCCAGAGCAGGGAAGTGCTGAGGAAGATGGCTGAGGGAAGGCATCTGGGTTGTGCAGAAGCTTGGAACAGGGGAATCTCCCAGGAATCTATGTGGAGGACCTCAGCTTCAACTCCTCGCCATAGTGAATTAATTGCCTGAACTAGCCATCTCCTGTGACCAGATTGGTGCCTAGCCCAATTGTCATCAGGAAGGCATCATCCAGCAACTGATGAAGGCAGATGCAGAGACTCACTGCCAAACATTAGGCAGATTTTGGGAACCCTGGGGAGGAGGTGGAGAAAGGAGTGTAGTAGCCAGAGGGGTCAAGCACATCATGGGAAGGTTCACACAATCAACTAACCTTGACTCATTTGGGCTTGCAGAAACTGAAGAGACAACCAGAGAGACTGCGTGAGACTGACCTAGGCACTCTGCATATGTGTTACAGTAATGTAACTTGGTCCTCTTACAGGAATCCTAACAATGGGAACAGGGGTTGTCTCTGACTCTTTAACTGGCTTTTGGAACCCTACTTCTCGTACTGGGTCACCTTGCCCAGCCTTAACACATAGGGAAGTATTTAGTCATATTGCAACTTGATGTGCCATGTTTTATTGATGCTCGTAGGAGATCTGCCCTTTCCTGGATGAAGATAGTTGAGGAGGTGATTGCAGGAGAGAGACTGCCAGAGGTAGATGGGAGAAGAAGTCTTGGGGGATGTAAAATAAATAGATGAATTAAAACAAAAAGAATATCTAATGGAGTAATCACAGAACTCAAGAAAGAAGAGAGGGCCAGAATGGAATCTGCTCTAGACGGGATGATAGTGGGACACAGGAACTATAAAAAGAGAAATGAGACAGCCCAGAGGACAGCATTTTGAAAGGAGAAATGAAGGGCAATAAAGAGAAACATTGTTTCGTGAGTGATCAATAACACTAGGGATAGTTGAAAATACCATAGGAAAACACATGTTTACATAAATTACACAAATAATACATGTATGTGTGTGTACATATAAAGAGAGTTTAAATGAAGGTACACTATTTAGGGTGATTCTCCAAAAAGAGGATTAGACTATCCAAGCATAATTCCAGTGTCAAGTATGGGGAACATCCCCTGGAGTTGGTGTGGGGAGTTAAAGAGACTCTCAAAGTACTATAAAGCATTGACATTCTCCTTGGTTGTCTCCCAGAGTATGAAAGTAAAATTTTGGTGCTGAAGACAGCACACACTTCCATCAGAGGAGCTGGAGGAACTGACCTGTAACTGACCTGGAAGCCTGACCAGTTTTCTTAGTATTAAAGTTGCTATGCAAGATGCCTAGAAGAAAACAATAAACAGTCCTGCTCAGCTGAAAGCCTAGAAAACAAGAATGACAAGCATGCAAAATATCCTCAAGGGTGTAGTGACAATTATATATTGAGGCTAACTGCTTGTTGTTCAATTGGACTTTAAGCCTGCTCAAAAGTAGGGAATGTATAACAGGTATTGCCAACCCAGCCAGTTACCTGTGGTTTGTAAGATCATGCACTCTAGAGGAGAAACTACTACTGTCAATATTCTAAAGCAGTGTCATTTCTGACTGCATTACAAATATGTGACTCTATACCAACAGTGTAGTATTTCTCCTTCATCAAAGAAGCTTCTTGAGCAGAGACTATTACAGAAAGCCATAACTGGTCAAAATAAAAAGAACAACCAGTTCTGTGGTGCCAAGTACCAAGTGATTAATCAGCATCTCAGTGCGTAACAGATAAGGCTCATAAAACATGGCAGGAAGAGGGAGAAAGATGTCAGGGCAGATGACAAAATGTCTGCTGAGATAGAATCTTCTATAAGTTACAGGCAAGCTGCACACGTAAAAATCTAAAGAACATGGTCACCTAAACAATTCGTACACAATGGCAATTATCTTAAACACTAATGTGGGTAAGAATGTCTCCCAAGTTTTGACCCCAGATGAAGTGTCACAGTCACTTAAAATAGCTTCTGAAGGACACAGAAAAAGTATTCACTGGGAATGATGCCCTAATAGGTTATGCAATACCATCCTGTCAGATCTAACTATATATACACATGAGCAACAACAATTAGATACGGCTTTCTCTCCCTCTCTTTCTTTCTGAATGGTCTCTCTATGTGTGTATTGCATATGTTAAAATATATGCATTACATTTATAAAAATAATTTTAAAAGTTCATAAACTCAAAAGGTTGTGGAGGACACAAGAGGATTGCAAGGAATTAAGGAGCAGTGGAAGTGATGCAAATAAAATACTATTGTATGAAATTCTATAAAATAAACATTTAAATATAAAAATAATGTGTATATACATATGTCTTCTAAATAAACATCTGTTAATAAAATTCTAGTTGCATAAAGTATTTCATGATAGCAAATAAAACTTCCAGAAAGATAATTTTGTCATTGCTTCTCAACAGTGAGACTTATGAATGTAAACAAATTTTAGTTATCATTCTGATGCCTTGAATATATTTGAATTTGGTAAGTAAATATTTTGATTTTTGTTATATATCTGAATGATGTGATTCTGCTCATTAGTTCCATTCTACACTAATTTGAAAAGATATAAATGGGAAGGTCAATTTTAATTTATGGATCACTAAGTGAAGTTGACAACTTTGGTTATGACATTTAACCTGCAAGTAGATAACATATTGGTAGGCTAAAACGATGAATACCTCACCATAAACAAATTACAAGTGTGTTCACAAGAAATGTAGTAGGTGGTATTTCTTGTGTCTTGTCAAATTGGAGCACATTTTTATTTGCTTTTAATTTTCTATTTTCCCATGATTTCAACAGTGCCACAATTAAGTTTAGATTTCAAATGCTAAATTGCTAAAGTGTCAAAGTACTCTTTTCATATTTCAACATCAATTTATTTTTTGTTTACCTTTGAGATGGTATTTTAATTACATGTCTCCCCTCCTCTTCCTCTCTCTAAGCAGTTCCTTATACTGTTTCCCACTCTCCTTCCACATATTTTTAGTTTTTTGAGATTCATTTTATTTATTGTTCAACATTATCTGCATGAATACAGCATTCACGTCAATTCCATCCCACTCTCTACCCACACATCTACTCCTATGACCCCTTCCCTCTCAACTTCATCACCTCTTTTGAAAATTATTGTTACACACACACACACACACACACACACACACACATACACACACACACACACACACACACACACACACACACACATCATGCATTGTGACCACAAGGTGGTTAACCTTGTTTGTCAAGTTTACTAGATTATATGTATAATCAACTAAACCCCAAGCTGCTGAGCATATAAAGTGAGTGATTTTTCTTTCTTGTTTCATTTGAGCTGGGAAGACACACCCCAAATCTAGGGCTACAATTCTAGCAGCAGTCCATATAGAAGAGCACTGAAGAAGAAATAAGCTTTTGCTTTTTGCCTGCCTTCCCTCACTCTGGATGCCAAGTTCATCCAAAATTATTCGAAGCTCTTCCTTCCCTGGTGTTATGACCTACTTCTGCAGAACTCCCATGTAAAGTGAAGACTAGCTGAGACATTTAGCCTTGTGGAGTGAATAACTATTGGATTCTTGGCCTTTCTGTTGGGGAGACAAGCATTGTTGACCTAATCAGACCACAGCATGTAAGCCATCCTATAAAAATTCCATTTTATTTTTCTCTCTTGGCAGCGACTTTTCTTGCAGATTTTCAAGATTTCATATGTTTAACAACTTCCTAGCATATATAGCAAACACTATCTCATAGCAGAAGTCTTGATCAAATGGCACTTAGAGTCTGTCTGTCATTGCTTTGTGACAATCCTTGAGATTTGTGTACAGTAGCTGTGCTGTAGATATGTAACATGAGGATGAACACACCATAGTCAACCATTCCTTGTATTTTAACCATTTTGGATTTCCATGATAGTCCCCATCTGTTGCAAATACAAGTGCCTTCAATGAGAAGAAGTACCCAGTGCCAGCAATAGGACACTCCTCTTTGAATCACTGGTCCGAACAATCTATGAGACTCCCACAATATTTGTTTTTACCATAGAAAACATGTATCATTTATTACATAGACTTAGAAGTCAAAATAAATTATTGTTCAGGCACTCTTAAGTACACACTATGAATGTCTACCAAAGATCCACACATTGAGCAGGCAACAGCAAGGAGACTCACTCTTCCATTTTAGGAACAGTATGGAGTTAGAGAATTGAAAAGATGAAATATTGCACAATTAGCCCAATTGTATCCTCTAACATTTCTTCCCATTGTCAAACAATTTTAGGGTTAAACACAAGCACCCCCTTCTTAAGCATCCAGAGTGCTAAATTCTGCTTTTTCCCTTACTCCACTATCATACTTTTAAACGATTGCACCTGCTTTGAGGAACGTGGCACAGAAGTTTTATTTCAAGTAGCATCCTGAATCTTTATTTTCTATTACATCTGACTCCACAGAAACACATGACTGCTGATTGCTGGGTGTTTTTCTTCCTTGCTTTCTTCTTGTGATAGCCATTTGTTATGTAGTCTTGGTGGCTGATCCTATTTAGCCCAGGTTGACCTTGTACTCCCAACAATCCTCTCTCTCTCTCATTCTTGAATGCTGGAGTTAGAGACTCACCACCACATGTTGCTTATTTTACTATCTTTTAAAGCTGGTTTCAGCAAGTTCATTTTGTAATACTAGGTTTCAAATTACAAATTCCTTTAGAAATTTAACGCTGAGCTTTGCTATTTAAACCAACATGAAGAAAGATGGAATGTGGGAAATCGTTTTAGGCTGTCTTCAGGTTCAACCCTATATACAGTTTTGTATCTTTTCCATCTCAAGCCAGCTGACCTGGTATTCTCCAAAACATCAGCATTCTTGTGATTTAACAGTGGCCTTTGGTCACAACTCATACCTTAAGGACCTGAAATGATCTATGTACTTTTCTTTTCTTACTGAATCTAGTTGTCAGCATAAGAAGTTAATATTAAATAGAATTAAGATGCTAACATGTGATTCTTCTACTGGTATCTATACACCATAATATGAATCTAGCCTCCTGATAGACTCAGAATCTCTGATGATGCAAATGTCCAGAGCAGTTAGTCAAGTCCCTGGTGGGTAGACAGACAGAATTAAAGTGGTTACTGAAAACCTAGTGGTCTGGGAACAATGGTTAAGGGCAGAGTTTAGAACACCTTTAGATGGAAAGGAGCAACCTTCATTGGTGCTGAGCAAACATCCAGGACAGCAAGGTCTAGCTGAGCTGAGGAAGCTGCTCCTGAGCCAGAAATTCCACATTGTGTTTTGAGAATGGAAGCAGTCAAATATGTTATGTAAAGAAACCCTCTCTACTTTACCTTGAAAATGAGAATGATACCAGGATACCAAGGGCAATTAGAAGATCTCAAAGTTCACATATGATCTAGGATGTACTGTATTCCACTATTAAAAAAGTAGAACAGACTATAGATGCAATCCCAAAAATGCCTGCAGAGAAAACTAGACAGCAGTCTATGATTTTTCTATTTACACTAATATAAACAGATGGTGAGGTTGTCTGTGCTGTATGTGATTGCTGTAGTTACAGCAAGAAATATAAAGTGACTGTAAGAGAAGATCAACACCCTCCCTCTTCTCGGCTTCTTAATACTATACACTCAGACAAAAGGAAAAGACACCTAAGGGACCTCTTGTCTATCCTCAACCTCCCCAGATTTACCTATAACTTCTAGTAACTACCTACATGGAACTTATTCAAGGCCAGGAAACCATCTCTTATTCCTTTTATCTCATGCCATGCTTATGTAAGACTAGGTTTACCACCTGCATTCAAAATGCCAACCAGCAGTGCTAATGCACCTTTTTATTCTTAAGGTAAAATGTCACAAGAAAATGAAGACCCATTCCCCACTGCCCAGCTCACTTGCCTTCTCTGTATTCTTTGTCTACTATGATGGCCAAAGTATGCTAGAAATATAAAGGAAACAGAAATTTTAAAATGAAACTCTCAATATAATGAGAAATATACATTTTATAAATGTTATGACAAAATCAAATATATTAAAATGATTTATCTTATAGCCACTTTTACCAAGATATCAAGAGAAGTTAAACAACTTTCAAAATTAGTATCAATCTATCCACATGTACAGAGGTATACATTTTTGTTCTATTCAAAGCTGAGCACAGTCAGGTTAAATGCGATGTCTGTTTACACCCAGAAGTCACATATTAACATCTGAAACCACAGGACTTGCTGAGTTCTGCCCCATGACATGTAAACTGCCAGCATGACGTCAAGGGGTACTCTGCCAAATTATGTCTAATACTATTTGACAGTTTTGATATTTTCGTATAGTAAATCTCTTTTCACTCACTTATAATTTTGCTTTTATGTACAAGTACACATACATCATTTTATTTTTTTGATGCTTAGCTTAAAAGAGCTAAAAAAATCAAAAACATCAATTTTGTAAAAGGGGTAAAATTTCATGCTTTCTTATGACATGTCAATAACTGACTATAATACAGCAACCTTAACAATGGAGCAAACACTTTAAACATCCAATAAAGAATAAATTTTAGCCAGTGTCTTGGCAACACCAGAATGTGCTGACATGTGTTGAACCTATGTAACAGTGATCCAAGCAACAATGTACATGATTATTTAAATTAAAAAATAAAAAGCTGTAGATCTGGGAGAGGAAAGCTTGGGCTGGGCTGCATTAGAGGCTATTTGTCTTTGAAAAAACTGTGAAGTAGACTTGAGTCGTTAAGGAGATTTTCTTTTTTTTTTTAATATACAAGAGGAAAATTCTCTCGCGATTTGAAATATGAGAACTTATGACCAGGACTTAGCACTGCAAAGCCCAGTGATGAGGGCTGATTTTCTCAGAGCGGGTGGGCAAACATTAAATGCCAAGAGTGTGCTGGGAGCCTTACAGCAGATTTCAAACACAAAGCATCCCTGTTAACACTCATCTGCACCTGATGGGTTTAGACAGAAAGTGTCGTACATTTTACTGGAAGATTTTTCAAAGGTTCATCAATGCTTATAATGTGGACTTCTACTTCTAACCAAATTCTTTAGGCAATTTTAAAATCTGATACTTTAACTACTTAAATCTTTTTTTTTTATTATCCCAAATCTTGATAGTTTTGACGAATCTTCAAATTTCCAGGGCACAAAGGGTAAACAGGAGATGCCTATAATATTGATTATCACATTATCTTTGTTTGCACCCCAGAATCTGAAGATAAGAGCTTATTTTTGAAGATAACACATACTTCAGACACAGGATTTCAAAGAACTGAACTAGAAAATATCCACGGAATCCATCTTCCTGAGAAGCAGTTCTCACATCTAAGGTAAAAGCAATTAAAATCTTATCCAGGGGTCAGCTTAGGAATATTATAATATGCAACACACACACAAAGGTGCAACAGGGGCTCTTACATCCCCAGGGTAACCAACCACCACTCATTTGATTTAAGACCCACTGAATAGGAGAGAATTCTTTCCTGATGCAGTAAATCTAGACAACCATGATGCCATGGACCCTAGAGGAGATCTTACTGCCATGTTCCTAAACCAGTATAATTTTCACCTGCCTTCTAAATACCTGTATTTAAAGATTTATTTAAGGCTGATTAAAAAAAAATGAGAACTCAGGTAGCCAAATATAAACACTACTAGAGTTTTTGATAGTACTCCTGGTAATATTGTCAACTCCTTATTAAATATTTCTCAGTACATTTTCAATTTTTGAAACTATTATTTAGACACTGGATTCCATTGTTTACCTTAGAAGTCTTTACAGACTCTCTGAAATAAAATATTGTCTATATTAAAACTTATGAAATATAAGCAGAGCCATCTGCTTCCAGCGTACAGAGTCCACGCGTGTGTGCACATGTGATTCCTTCAGCACTCCCTTTCGCTAAATGGCTCCTGCTTTAGTCCAGAAACGCCCTTTGGTGGCACAAACCGCATTGCCGCACCTATAGGATGCATATTCAATGCAACACTGGCCCAGCACAATGCAGCTCCATGGACTCATAGTCAGAACTGCTGCTCTGAGTCATGGCCCACAAGGGAGTCCACACCAGGCTGCTCTTGGGTGATCTGACATTCCTAAGCAAAGAGGAATGAACCAAAAGGCACCCTGCTGTGATTCCACGCTGTGATCCAGCGATGCAGTCTGTCTCCAGCTACATCTTACTACTGTCTGAAGAGACCTCCGAGAAAATATTTCCAGATTCAAAGTAAACGGAATTACTGAGAAGTAGCAAATGCAATACCTAGGATGTTTTGGGGTTTGCAGGAAGATGACAGGACATAACCTGCAGAGAGCCTGCCTGATCCAACAAAGCACACTGCCAGACCAGGCTGGGCAAGGCCAACGCTACACCCAGGCACAAAATGTCCTGATTCCAGTGCAAACACTACCACCACGTGATCTGAAGGGCAGGCAGGAAGGCCCATCACTGAAGAGCTTTTCAAGGGTAGGGAGTAGTAAGTTTGAATAACAATAGTTCTGTTTAATCTTTTCTTAGCGTTATTGTTTTATTACACTAATTAGGACTGCTTACATGGTGTTTATTACAAGTTAAGATATTGAGTACACTAGTCTAATTGCTGATTCTAAAATGATTTTGTTGATGTTGCTGTTGTTGTAAGTATTGTTTGAAACAAAGTTTTTGCATAGTCCAGGCTGGCCTGGAACAATGCAGTGGAGGCTGATTTTGAATTTCTGTTATCTTGCCTTAGTTCCCAAGTGGTGGGATTGCAAGTGTGTGTCACCAAGCTCAACTCCCAACGTGTTTAACAATAAAATAAAATAAAAAAAGATTAAAAAAAAAAGTATGAATTTATAACCTTAATTCACTCATACAAGCTACTCTAACTTTTGTGTCTTGATTAAAGCTTGGATATCATGATTCATTTTATTTTCAAGTGTTAGTCTTGAAGAATTTACTTGTATAATGTAAAAGTTCTATACCCAGTTTTTAATTAAACTAATTTATCTACAATGTGAGCCTGACCATATGTTATTTGGCACTGACATACAGTGTATTCATGTTTTAAATTAATATTCACAGTGTGTACATTTTTTTAAATTGAGCCCTTTGTACTTCAGAAAAAGTGTGTCATCTGTGCACGTACAATATTCTAATTATTTAAGTTGTAGATCTCTTCCTGGTTTAACTTAAAATCTAACCAATTTAAATTAATTTTAAATTTAACAAAATTTAAAAGAAATATAAATATTTCTAGGTTAATAAAACTACCAATTACTTTTCAACTTTGTAGCTTAATGGAACATGGGTTTTTAAACTATTCCCTTGTAATATTCTGAATTTTTTGGTAATTCTTTTATTTTCCCGATTGTGTTAAATTCAATCACCTCTTTCTTACTTTTAGTTATATAGAGCAAAGGTCCCTTTGGTTTGTTTTCTGAAATAACTCTCTTAGATTATATTATGTTTTCTGTTTCTATTTCATTACTTTTTGCTACAATTTTTATTATTTCGTTTTTTTTACACGATTTGGGTTTGGGTGGTTGTTTTACCACGTTTTCCGAGTTCCATAATTATGCCATTTAACTCTTTCTGTTTTATTTTTTCTGTTTTTATATAGGCATGTAGAGCTAAAATCTCCCTTTTAAGACTGCCTTTACTATATCCCAGAGGCTTTGTTTTGTTGGAGTTTCATTTTCACTCATTTAAGAATGTTTTGATTTCTTCTCTGACCCATTATTCCTTCATTGTAAATTATTTAATCTCCATGAATATGTTTACTTACTGGGGATTCATTGCTGATTTTAAATTCCATTGAATTGTGGTCACATCTTTCTTACATGGAACCATTTCAATTTTTCTGATTTTGTTAAAGTTTATTTTCTATTCCAGTATGTGCTCAATTTAGTGAGGCATACACGCTGCTGAGTATAATGATGTATTTTTGTTGTTTGGGTGTATTATTCTGTAGATATCTGTTAAATACATTGGATGCATTATGTCATTTAATCCTGACTTTTAGTTTTTTAATGTATTGTCTACATGACCTGACAGAGAAAATAGGGTAAGAAACTCACCCATTATACCCATTATTATTAAGTAGAAGTTAGTTAATATGTAGGGTTTTTTTTTTTGTTGTTGTTGTTCTTAAGACCAAGAGTAAAGTTTTTTGTATTTTTTTGATAATTTCATATAGTGCATTTTGATAGTGTTCACCCCATCACAACTCCTAAATCCCTCCCTGCTTAATAACTTTGTGGATCTATTTTTTTGTTTGTTTTGTTGGTTGGTTTTTTAATCTATTAAGTCCAATTTGTGCTACTCATATATTTTCTATGGGATGATGGTTTACTCATCACGATCAACACTTTTAAAGAAAGTGAGTCTCCCTCTTCCAGCACTTACCAATAGCCAAGAGCATCTTCGCTAAGGGTGGAGCTTTGTGTTTATCTTCCCTCCACATGCTGGTATTTGGTCTGGTGTGAGCTGCACAAGAAATGTGCAGGGTGTCACAACTGCTGTGCTTCATGTGTGTAGCTTCCTTTCTTTGTATGGAGGATGCTGTTTCCTAGCATTTAGCCACTTCTCCAAAACAGGGTTAGTTTACAATCTTTGTTCTACCTTCCACAAAGATCCCTGATCCCTGGGAAGAAAGGATGTGGTGTAGATGTCCAATTTAGGTTTAAACATTCTCAAGTCTCTTATTTTCTGCACATTGGTCAATTGTGGGTCTCTGTGTTTGTCACTATCTTCTGGAATACAGGATTCTTTTACTGTAGGTGAGAACTGCATTAATCTATGGGTATAATGAATATTCATTAGGAGCAAGCTTAATAGTATATCTATTTAGCAACATAGTAGTAATAGGTCTTTGCTAGGGCTTATGACTTGTCTAGTCACAGGTTCTTTGCCTGAAAATGATCATCACATTGAAGGCTTTTATCTTCCAGAGAAGGACGTAAATATAATCACAAAGTGATTGATTACTCCTGATGTTTGAACCACTTTTGCATCAATGAACAATATCTTGTCATACTAGGCATTATTGTCTCTTGTAAGGGTCACAATTGTGTAGCCCATTCTAGGAACAGGGCTTTTTATTTGTTTAGACTGTGATATTTAATAAGGGCAGTTAGGAAGCTTATGCAATGGTTGATAAGTTCCCATATCAGCTATGTATAAAAAAAAAAACTCTTTAGTATTATTTATCTTATTTCTATTTTCCCTCCTTTATTCTTTCTTCCAATCCCCAATTCCATTCCAACTTAAGCCTTAACATTTCATTAATTCTCTATAAACCTTTATGCCCTTACATTCTATCTCCACTCCCTTGAAAGCCCTGCCAACACTCATTATTAATATCTATGGTTATTCCAAATGAAATATGCATATCTGATGATTCAAAACCAACATCCACAAAGAAAATGGATCATGTGGCCTAAATCTTTCTGGATCTATGTTATCTCACTCATAATGATTATTTCCAGCTCTATCCATTTAACTGCAAATTTTATAATTTTGATTTTCTTAAAAACAGAATAAAATTTCTCTGTGTAAATATGCAACTTTGTTATCCAACTATCACTTGAAGCTTTCTCCATTTTCTGGCTTTTCCAAATAGGGTATCAAAGAACATGAAGGACCAGGTATGTGTATGCCAGGATCCAGAGTCCTTTGGATGGATTACGAAGAGTAACTTAGCCAGGTCATATGGTTATATCTACTTCTTGCTTCCTAAAAAAAAAAAACTCCACACTGATTTCCATTGTAGCTGTACATATTTGTAATTCTACTAGCAGCAAATAAGCATTCCCCTTTCTCCATATCTTCAGCAGTATTTATCTTTATTTGTTTCTGATCTGTATCATCCTGACTTGGACAATATGCAATCTCAAAGTAATATTAATTTATATTTACCTAAAGATTTCAGATGATTTGTCATTCAATTTTTTTCTGTTCTGTTTATTTCTAGTGAGTAAACCTAGAGATAGGTCCTCCTGCATAGCTCATGATTGTTTAAATTTTATATGTAAATGCAAATTAATCTAAATTACATTTCTCATATTTCAGCTATATTTAAATTAAGTGTGAACTTACATATACACATATATCAAGTATACATATACAGAACTCAATATTACAGAAACATTTCCTATATATGGAAAATTCTGAGCAGTAAACTCTTAAGTACCATATTTTTAGTTCAAAAGCATGATTTCATAGACTGCTTTCTTACCTTTCTAGCCTGATTTATGGAGATTCAATTCAATATGGTTTTATTTGTTGTTCTTTTTGTTGCCTTGCTTCATTAATTCAACATAGTAAAATTAATAAGTCTAATTATGATGAGCCTTTAGTTTTCTCCATCCTTTCAAGACAAGGCACTATTTGTCATTTACAAATAAGGCAATTCAAGCTCAAAGGTTAAGTGTGTAAATTACATGAGATGAGAGAATCTGTTAGACCCATGAGGCCATGGCTGCTGGATAATCCTGTTCTCCTATTCTTCATGATTCAGAAGACTCTTTAAAGGACTGCATTGTGCTATTCTCAGTGAAGATTCTATTTATTCTTTTAGCTGACTATGAAGCAGTTTAGTTAGAATGATTACTTTAGGGAACATGTTTTCAGCATATGTCAACATAAAAAATGACGGTGCCATAAATAATTTTGATAGATTGTCTACATGTTTGATTTTGGTTTCAAGCAAACTCATCTTTCTGCTATTATATTTGGGGAAATGTTTAAATTGTTTACAATATGAGCTATTTGTAGCCAGCTGTCTTACTAAGTGTTGATAAAGACTAATTGCTTTACCATTTTTCATGTTTAGCCCCACCTCACTCACTTGCAATCAAACATAGCACATTCCTGTCAGTATTACTGATAATTAGCTTTAGGAAACTTAATTCACTGCTTTTCTGTTATCTTTTATTAAACATATTCAGTTGTTAACAATGTTTTATTTCCTGACACTTTCAAAACCTCATTTATCTCACTTGTGTGTGTGTGTGTGTGTGTGTGTGTGTGTGTGCGCGCATGTGTGCATGGGTGCATTGTCTGTGCTTATGTGTGTGTGCATGTGTCTGTGCGTATTTGTGTATGTGTGCACATGCGTGTGTGCAGGTGTGTGTGTTTGTGTGTGTGTGTATTTCTGTGTGTGTGTGCATGTATATCCATATGTGCCATAGCACAGGGTATGGAGGAAGGTCAGAGAAAAAGAAAACCCAGTTTCTCACTCTTTATTGTGGTTTCTGTGTGTTAAACTCAGATTGCCTAGCCCTCACTACTAGTGGTCGTATCTACTGTGCTACTGTCCCATTTGCTTACTTTATCTTTGCTGTCTTCCAGATGTAATTTTTTCAAAGTATTTAATGACGTCTTCCTTTTATGCCACTTTACACATGTCTTCTTTAAGTATGCATCTAGTGATTGTCAATGAAATTACTATTTACTTAACATCTACATATATTTCTGTATGGAATTGTGTAGAAATTTTATTAGAATTTATTATGTAATAGTAAACAATTTAATTCAGTATTTTCTTTAATGTGTTAGAGGTTCAGGACATATCAGATTCACACTTACATTATCATTACCCTCCTTAACTATGACTGGATGTCAATCTATTTCTATGTCTTAATTTGGGGAAATTCATAGCTGCCTCAACTCATATTTTCTTTTTTCCTATAAATAATTTTAAATATCCTAGCTGATAATTCTTTATTAAAACTGAGTCTCTTCAAACATGTTTAAAAATATGTACCACTCACTTTTCACTGCATTGAATGAAAATACTGCAGGTAGTTTTGATGTAGGCTCCTGTCTAACTCTAGTTTGCTACTATGTACTGTTTCAAACTGAATCCTACTGTTCCTAACATAAAGTTCAGTCTTACCTTTTAATCCCAATAAGCCAAAATATCAAATTATTAGAAATGATATCATTGTAATATGAGTTATTTTTAAAAGATTATTGATGTGTATTCATTTTATACACTGATGTGTTCCATAAAGATATTTCCATGCAAGCACAGCATGTACTTTGGTCATATTAATTTCTACATTATCAATTTTCCATTTCTTCTTCTACTAATCTATTGATTTCTCCAGACAATCTCAAATTATTTCGTGTAAATATTTAACATTCAGAATTATAAGTAAGAAAATAGTTATATTTGTCTTTCCATGACTTTTGCTTATTTCATGTATTATAATAATCTCTACATGCATTTATTTTCCATATATGGCATAATTTAGTTCTTATTCATGGATGAGTAAAGCTGAGTTAAATAGTACTTCTTGTTTTAGATTTTTCAGGAACCTGTAAATTGATTTTCATCCATATCATTATAAAATATATGCTGTATGTATATATCTGTTGATAGATACTTAAGCTGATACCATAACTTCCCAACTGGAAATAGTGCAGAAGTAAATACGGATGTTCAAATTTCTCCTTGATACATTACCTTAGACTTCCCTGGTTATTTATCAAGGGTAGAATATCTTGGTCATACATTAGTCTTGTTCTAATACTACAGAGTAAGCTAAAAAGTGATCTGTACAGTGACTTGTCTAGTACGTGTTCCCACTAACAGTTTATATGCGTTTCCTTTTCCCAACGTCATCCCCAGAATTTATTATTGCTTGGTTTCTTAATGATACCTATTCTGCCTAGAGATAGATAGCATCTCAATGTCAATTTAATTGCATTTCTGTGAGGGCTAAGGATGTTGAATACTTCTTCATATACTTGTTGCCCATTTATACTATATTTTTTTCAGAATTGGCTGTTAATCACATATCTCTGGTAAATGACTAAGTTGTTTAGAAATATTTAATTTGGGGATTACACATATTCTAGATATTAATCTTCTGACAATTTCTTTCTATTCTATATACTGTATCTTCACTCAGTTATTGATTTCCTATGCTGTATAGCTATTTAGTTATCTGTTTTTATTTCTGAAAGCAGATTTTTAAAATAAAGGCTTAAAGACATCATATAATATGAAAGCTGGAAGGGAAAAAAACAAAAAGGAAACAAAAATAAAACCTAATTTTTTTCTTCACATGGCAGCTGCTGCTAATGAATTGTAAGTTCTATCAACAGCTATATTGGGTATTTCTTTTCTTATTGGATGCTTCACTGATATTAGACTGGTCTTACATTCTGTTTTTTGAGCATCTCTGCTGTGGGATGGTCTGTATGTCAAGTGTGTTGCTGATTGGTCAGTAAATAAATCACTGATTGGCCATTGGCTAGGCAGGAAGTATAGGCGGGACAAGGAGAAGAATTCTGGGAAGTGGAAGGCTGAGAGAGAGACACTGCCAGCCGCCACCATGACAAGCCAGATGTAAAGTACTGGTAAGCCACAAACCACGTGGCAAGGTATAGATTTATGGAAATGGATTAATTTAAGCTGTAAGAACAGTTAGCAAGAAGCCTGCCACGGCCATACAGTTTGTAACCAATATAAGTCTCTGTGTTTACTTGGTTGGGTCTGAGTGACTGTGGGACTGGCGGGTGTCAGAGATTTGTCCTGACTGTGGGCCAGTCAGGAAAACTCTAGCTACACATCTCTTAGCCAAAATTTGTCTAGGTTAAAGATGACCCTGGTGTCATAGCCTTACTGGAGGGAATCTGTCCCTTTCTGAATTCTGTTGTTCTGTCAATAATCAGAGGTTATTTCTACTGTCAGAAACTCTGTCTCATGGCACAGTTGCCATTTCTGGTTTGCCCTTCCACATTTGCCCCATCCTGTCTTGATTCACCTGCACTATTCAAGTGGTGATACTCCTCTAAGGAAGGAAAAAGTTGCAGAGAGAGATCCTAGGAGCCTTTGACCAGACACATCCTTCTGTGATCTTGGGACTCTTGGCTTGGAGAAAATATGGTTATTTATTTCATGCCAGACACTTGCCAGACACTTACTGCATGACTTCTGTTGAGACCCCAAGACTAGCCAGCATGCATCCTTCCAGTCTAATGCATAGAAATATGCTAGGGCACTCTAAAAGAAGACCTAAAAGCTTGTATTACACAAGCTGTGAGGTTTTAACACATGTGAAATGAACAGAAGAGAAATTCTACTCACTGAATTAAATCCCCATTGATGTTATGGGGAGACACAATCTCTAAAGCCCATGAGCTCTCAGCAGGTCTACTGCTGTGAGGAACTGTCATATATGCCTTGGCTGGTCACCTTGCAGCTTCTCCATTTTCCAGATGTTCAAACACAATAGCTTTGCAGGCAAATTTCTTATTAAGTGCCTTCACTAGTTTCTTTTTATTGTAATCATCAGCCATCCTTGGACAGAAGTAAGGGGGATGAGGTCTTCCTGTCCTTTCTGTGTTGAACACACACACACACACACACACACACACACACACACACACACACATATATATTATTTTGAGAAAATAGGAACAATAAAAGAACCAGAATGATATCTTCACTGTTAAAAGGAAACAGATAGAGGAAGGGTAGATGGTCAGACAGGCATGGTCTTATCCAGATGAATATCTAAGCATCAAGTTTGCAAGTTAGATCATAAATGTGGGGATTCAGTACATGCAAGAGTAACACTGAGGGCACTCCAGGAATTTCAGATTTCAGGGACTCCTTCAGACTTCAAAACAACCTAGTGGGTCTTATTTACTAGCTCTTACAGATAGCTGGTCTAAATAGTTGTATAGATACGATCCATGCTAAATCGTGCTGGCACTTTCATAGGAGACCTCCAATAGAGCCTGTCCTATGGCAGTCATAAATGGTTTCCAAGACTGTAGATACTAGACTTTCCACATGGTGGCCTCAGGGCTTTCGCCACTCTCATTCAATCTAGTGTAAAAAATCTCTTGCTTGTGATTGCCTTACCTGGGGCCAGATGAACTCTTCCTTGGAATTCTCAATAAAAGCAGGAAGCAGATCATCGACTTTAGTTGCATCAGCAAAAGGGTCAAGTGAATGTTCTGATAGTGGCCATACAATAGGATTCCTTTTCCTCTGTAGAAAAGAGCCTAAGCTGCAGATAAGACAAAGAACACCTGGAAGCAAGGGGTGCATAAAGGGAGGCAGGGGAGTGTTTGGTGATAACTCAGGCACTGAAGCCTGTGAAGCCTTTTCATTTCAGGCAGGCCCATTAATCATATCTCACTATTGTTTCCTGAGCTATTGGACTTCTTTTCTGAACATCTTTGTCTATTCTAAATACTGAAAGCAAACTCAAGATATGCAAATTTATATGAATACTCTCAGTGGTCCTTAGTATAATGTTGTACAGAGACATTTATTAAAATGGGAAACTGACAAAGCAGGAGATTATAGACTGGTGGCACGTTCATATAGCTGATTAAGTGCCAGGTTCATGATGAAAACTTACCATGCATAACAATGAAGCAGAGCTCTCAGCTTTGGCTTTGGTCATGATTACTTTGAGTGATTAAATCAAGCTTAGAACTAGTAGGACTTTAGTGCAGTTAATAAGGTATTATCATTATTGGAGTAGGTGAGATGGCTCTGCAGATAAATTTAGGTACTTGCTGTCAAGCCTAATGAACTGAGTTCAGTCCTGCAAAATCCTCATGGTAGAAGGAGATCACCAACTCCTGTAGAAAACTGTCTTCTGACCTCTACACATACACACACACACACACACACACACACACACACACACAAAAGTAAATAATTGAAAAGTATTATTTCTATTACATTTATTTAATTGAATTGCAAGCGTAACAATAGCTATATTAGGTTAATATTTGATACTCAAATTAAAATATTTTTTGAAATTTTGATATAGCTATATCATTCCTCTATTTTCTTTCCTCCAAAATATCTTATGTACCCACCTTATTCTCCCTCAAATCCATGACCTCTTTTTCTTTGGTTGTTTTTTTAAATATATAAATACAACCTTCTCTGAAATTACAATGTTAAAATTTGACATATCTATGTTCTCAAATATTTATCACTTATGGTAAAAATACTCGAAATTATTTCATTTTTATTTTCATTTATGTGGTGCTAGGCAATGATATCTAAATACAAAATGGTGTGATGGTATCCCAAAGCTTCTCATTCCTATCTAGTTATTCTTAGGAACTCATAAATGGTCCTTTCTCCATTACTGCCTGGTCTGTTTCTCTCAGACTCTGGTAGTCAGCATTCTTCCAACAGATATGTGATTAACTTTTCAGGTTCTAAATGCTTTCGAATTCAGTCATGTTGTACTTGCCTTTCTGTGGTTGACTTACTTAACTTAAAGTAGTTATCTTCATTTGAATCCATATTGTAACAAGTAAGACAATTTTATTCCCTTTATTCTGGAACAATGTTCCAATGGTTAACTAGTACATTTGTTTTATTCATTCATCAGTTATGGACAGTTATATTGCGCTCTTCTGAGACTGCTAACAATAGAATTGCAATAACCACAACAGTACAGATGTTTCTTTGACGTACTGATTTCACATTCCTGGGTAAGGACTCCAGAGTGGAGTTGCTAATCATATGGTGGTGTATTTAGATCTTAGAGAGAATTTACAGTGGTTTCCATCATCATACATTATTCTTTCAACAATGTTTAAGTGTTCTTATTATTTAAAAAAAATATATAGTAGTGCTGTGTGTGTGTGTGTATGTGTGTGCATGCGTGCACACATGCACATACATTTTGTGGGGCACTTGTGGGGGTCAGAGACAATTTTTAGGTGTTCTCTCTTCACTTCCACAATGGAAACCTGAGGTCAAATTCAGATTCTTAGCTTAGGATGGCAAGTAATGTTGTTCCCTGTGGCATCTCATATGTTCCAGGGTTCACTTTTTTTTATATCCTTGCCAACATTGTGACCATTTATTTCTTTAGAATAGCTATACTTACTGGAGTCACATGACCATTTGTTATATTTTGATTTTGCAATTTCTTTAATGGTTATTGATATTGAGTACTTTTATAAAACTGCAGTCTGTTTGTATAACTTCATTTAATTTTTTATTTGATCTATAATTAGGTATTTGATAAATGTGCTAAACACATGCATTGATATGAAGATAGGTGAATCTTAAATAACTCTCCTAGGAAAATGAATCTTTGTGCAGAAGCATTGAAACTAAAGACCTATATTTCTTGCTTCTTAAATTTATAGTGATTTCTGATTGCATGTCAAGTATCTTATGTATGTGTTGTAAGGATGGTCTGCTATCTCAAGTTCTTTTAAAAGACCTCAGATATTTTAAGTATTTAACGGATCCTTTACACTGGTAGATTTTCTCAAGAGAAGTCTGTCCTTATTTTGAATTAAGTGTAAGGACCCATGATATAATCTGTACTGCTATAGTTGCCTTTACTGAGTTTCCATCTAATGTTATGTGGTTTTTCAGAAGTTCTTTATACTTGTAAGTAACTGGAACTTCATTGCTGCCCAGCCTTGTATGGCTTCCACTGTTCTTGCATAGAGCCTATCTTTACTTACAGAAACTCCCTAAGTATTGTAGTGATGTCTTGCATGAAATTAGGCAACACGTGGCTGTGATCAGGTGATAAGTCTCCAAAATGATATCTAGAAATCCCTTTGTCATTGCTCCCTCCTGTCTAATATCCTACCTCTAATAATCAAGTTCTAACAGCTAACCAAACTCCAGTTTCTCCCTCTTGATCTGTGGGCTTCTGCCATTTCTCTATGTCTTGATTCCAATACTATCGGTGGACAATATTTTCAAATCAGAATGAGACAGAATGAATTTATTTGAAGATATGTTCTTACAAGAACGATAAGTACTCATTGGTAAATCAATGAGAAGAGTTCTCATATTCAGTCGAGTAAGACAATTGTTTCACTTTGAACAGCAAGAATGTTTATATATTTTAAAACTTAAAAGAGAAGTCGAAGAATATTTTGGATGTAGAAATAAACATTTTAAGTTATAAACAACTAAAGCAATTAAATCACTCAGGAAGATTATTAATTGTTCTCTATCTGTTCAACACATTATATTCACACCATGCTTTAGTTTGTGGGGGCATTTTAATACACTACAGCAGACTGAGTGGTTCAAATAAGGCTTCATTTTGTCACCATTTCAGAAATCAAAAATTTAAAGTAACCACAGGAATAATTTCTCCCTAGGACTTCCTGTTCCACCAACAAATATCATTCATGCCCTCTGTGATGTCACATGTTCTTCCCTTTGTATGAACCCAGGCCTTAAGCTCTTTTAACAACGTTGGCTATTGGATAGCCCAGAGACCTAAAGTAGAACCAAAGACCACTGGGGAAAATGTCAGTGAAATGATTCCTAATGATATTCTGCTATACTCATAGATTGCTGCCTAACCCGGTTGTCATCAGAGACACTTCACCTAGCATCTGATGGAAACAGATGCAGAGACCTTCAGCCAAACATTAGGAAGAACTCAGGAAACAGAAGATGGGGAGGAAAGATTGTAGGAACCTGAGGAGACAAGGATGTTATAAGAACATGGCCCACAGAATCAACTAACCTGGGCTGATAGGGGTCACAGACTGACCAGACAACCAGAGAGCCTACATGAGACTGACCTGGCCCTGTGCATATATGTTAAGTTATATAGCTTGGTCTCCCTATGGGACTCCTAACAGTGGAAGAAAGGTTGTCTCTAACTCTTCGGCCTGCTTTTGGGACCCCATTCCTTATACTGGGTTGCCTTGTCCAGCCTTAATAAAAGGGAAGGTGCTTAGTCTTACTGCAACTTGATATACTATGTTTGGGTGATATCATTGGAAGCCTGACCTTTTCGGAAGAGAAACAGAGGAGGAGTAGATGGGGGAGAGGCAAGACAGAGGGGATGGAAGGAGAGGAATGAGGGGAAAATAAAGTCAAGATATAATGTATGGAAGAAGAACAAATTTAATTAAAAAAAAACTTTAAAAAACATTCAGTTATAGCCAACAACAACAACAAAAAATTCATTTAAACTTGCTTACATCTAAGATAAACTCTCTAAATATCTGTCACATTCTCATGACTACAGAAAACCTATTTCCACATGGGTCTGATGACCTGGGGTGGATGTGTAATCGGTGCAACAAAGAAACTGTGACCACCTCTTTTAAACAAGTGGTCCCTCATAGCCTGGGCTGCTTTTATTTATATAATTTCAATGGTTTGCTTGAACAGTTTTACAATCATATTTGTTCTTTTAAGTTACTAAAAATGGTTACACAATTACTAGTTTGTTCCTCTGCTTCTTGCCCTTCCTTCCCCTGCCTTTCCCATCGGTAATCATTACCTACTTGATCCATAACTCTCATGTTAGAAGCATAAGCGGTGTTGCAAGCCACAAAGGAAGTTTCTAACTAGGCACATCTACAGGTAGAACAGTGTGCCCAGTTGGCAGAATTTGGGGTTACAGTAGCAAGCAAAATGAGGGGCAGTTTTATCTTTAGTGTTTAATATTTAAATCTGGTAGAGTCTGGGTTCTCACAATCAACTCACCTGCCAAAGGTGGATCAATTCATTCTATTTTCTGTACTATATCTCCACTGGGGAGATACCAGGGTTTTCCATTTATCATGTAGGCAACAAACCTTGGACACTTACTCTTAATAGTTGGCATGATTTATCCCTTGTTTTCATGTCCTTCTCCCTTAAGTTCTTGGAGGTATTGGCACAGTTATTGGAAATGAGAGAACTGTGAGTTTCTATGATTTTACTTCATTCCCTGACTCTAGACTGTTCCCATTAACTCCTGATGTCATCTGTGTATTAGCATTTCTCCAAGACTGTTGTGGTTAAAATCATTCTCTCCAGAATAATTATGCAAATATGTAATAATAAACATCACGAGCTACTATGACTCTTTCAGGCTAGTTACAGGGTATTTTGGAAAGGCAACATTTTGTTCTTAAAAAGACTGAATTCATGGTCACACTTGAAACATCAAATAATTTAAGGGGCTGAATCAATCCACTGTATATTTATAACAACATTCCCTCTGGCTCACTCACAGGAGAGTCATCAAGAGGAAGTTTGCCTTTTATAATAGCTATTTTATCCATGACTGGGAAAGATAAACTAAAGGTAGCCAGCAATATGGCTTGTATAGCAAAAGTAAAGAGAGCACATAGCACATACGCTCCTGGGGTCATGCCCAGAATTATGTAGAGAACTGTCCACAGGCTTTCCAAAATGGGCTAGGGACTCCAGGGCCCTGCCACATGATGACCTTATTTGTGTTGTACTCATGCCTTGTTTCCCAAAGAAGTCACTAGGCTCCCGCCATGACTGGACACTAAGATTTCAACATAGTGGTGAAGTTATAAATTTTCACTTATTTTGACGTGATCAACAAAAATTGATATTTTTAATGTTAAAAAAGAAGACAATGGGTACTAATGTTGAGTTCCATATATAAAATTTTAAACCCAATGCTTGTCTTTTACATAAATACTAGCATTTTAACTATGGGATGTGATTGATAAGAGATTTTTTTTTTCCTCATTCAAGAAAAAGATGTTGAAAAATCATCTGCAACATTGGGGAAGAGAAAGCAGTTATGTTTTTATTTACCAATAATAGCTGTTGCTGGAGAATTTCTCTCCAGCTCCCGCCACCAAGTCCCGCCAGTCCCAGAGCCCATTTATAAAATAAACACACAGACTCTTACATTATTTAAACTGCTTGGCCATTAGCTCAGGCCTGTTATTGTCTAGCTCTTACTCTTATATTTAGCCCATTTCTATTAATCTTTACTTTGCCACATGGCTTGTGGCTTACCGGTACTTTACATCTTCCTTGTCCTGATGGCGGCTGGCAGTGTCTCTCTCTCCGCCTTCCACTTCCCAGAATTCTTTTCCTTGTCCCGCCTATACTTCCTGCCTAGCCAATGGCCAATCAGTGATTTATTTACTGACCAATCAGCAACACACTTGACATACAGACCATCCCACAGCACTTCCCCTTTTCTTTTCTTAAAAAGGAAGGTTTTAACTTTAACATAGTAAAATTACATATAACAAAACAATTATCAAGCAAGAATTACAGTTACAATATTAAAGAAGAGATCCTATTTATCTTATATTTGTAAGTTTAAGGTTTTATATCTAACTTATCTTTTATTATAACTAAGGAAAATTGTAAGTATCTAGTCTTTAACCACATCAAAGACCTCAGAAGGATATACTACTACCTGAGAAATGGAGAAGGATATAAGCAACTCTTAGGAGTCTTGTAGGGTAGACAGAGACAGCTGGCAGCCTGGACAGTCATTCAAAGTTCTCTTGTAAGGTTGGGGCATCTGTCTTCAGCCCACAGGCCTAGAGTCTCTTATTCACTTTTCTCTGTGTCCTGTAGAATGTCTGGCAGTTTTCTCTGCAAAGCAGGAACCTGAAGGACCATTTTGTCAAGCAAAGTTCAGTGGTCACCTTTGTATGGGTCCTGCATGTCCAGTTGATCAGGCAGTCCAGGCAAGAACAGTTTCTTGCCCAAATGGCTATTTTTGTCAAGGTGAAGATAAACTCCGTATGGAGTGTCTTCGATGCCCATCCTCCTCTCTGAAGTAAATCGGTGCTGTCAGGAGCAGACCGCCAGCTCTGGGAGCCATAACTCTCAGAAATAGTGGGTCTACACTTTTACCAAAGTAGCGTGTAGCCCAGAAACCTCTTTTTTTGTTTTGTACTAGCAAAGGCTAAATTCACCACACAGTTTAATGTGCTACTTGCAGAGGCCTCATTCCCGCCATACGGCGGCAGGTCGAGCACACACGCTAGGAACCCGCCAGTAGCTCAAACCAGCAGCTGCCGCTCATTTGAGAGAGACAATTAGAAACTGTTTTTAGCTCCGTTTTAGAATCTTTTTTCTCAGATTTTAGGTGGAAATTCTTGCCACCACGTTGGACGCCATTTGTTGCTGGAGAATTTCTCTCCAGCTCCCGCCACCAAGTCCCGCCAGTCCCAGAGCCCATTTATAAAATAAACACACAGACTCTTACATTATTTAAACTGCTTGGCCATTAGCTCAGGCCTGTTATTGTCTAGCTCTTACTCTTATATTTAGCCCATTTCTATTAATCTTTACTTTGCCACATGGCTTGTGGCTTACCGGTACTTTACATCTTCCTTGTCCTGATGGCGGCTGGCAGTGTCTCTCTCTCCGCCTTCCACTTCCCAGAATTCTTTTCCTTGTCCCGCCTATACTTCCTGCCTAGCCAATGGCCAATCAGTGATTTATTTACTGACCAATCAGCAACACACTTGACATACAGACCATCCCACAGCAAATAGCTATGCTGAAAATATACACTATTCTTAGAATATTTTATCTAGAAAAATGGTAAGTTAGATAAATATTTAATCCTAGAATTATATACCACATATAGATTTTTTTAAGACAAACAACCAAACAAACAATTTTAAAGTGAAGAAGTTTGTAATACTTTTGAATGTTTTAATTGAAGTAGAATTATATCACTTTTCCCCCTTCCATTTCTCCTTCCATATTCTCTTAGCTATCTTTCTTCTAATCCCTTCCATGACCCCTCTCAAGTATATAGCCTCTTTTCCTTTGATTATTACTATTACATACATGGTATATGTGTATGAGCGTGTGTGTATTGTGTGTGTGTATGTGTGTTTATGTGTGTGTGTGTTTGATAGATAATGGGGGCAGGAAGAGAGAATGTATATTCACAAATATATATACACACAACAAGCTGTATCTATTTTTGTTGGTGGTGTGTACATGGTTTTAAGGCAGATTACTCTGCATTTGACAACCAATAGGGGGGCTCATGCCTGAGAGAGGCTAATTTTTCTTCTTTCTACAGTCATTAGTTACCTGTACTTCTGTGTCTGTAGTGGGAACCTGTGCAAGTTTCCCCCTTACAGGTTAATATGTCCCTGATACTGCCTTTGTTTTAGCCTTGTATATACAGCAATTCTTGGAGACCCTGTTGCATGGCAGCCTTCCTGGTATTCTGGCTTTTATAGTCTTTCCAAGCCCTATTATGTGACTTGTCCTGAGTCATAGATACAGGAGCTGTGATGTGGATTTATCTGTTGGGGCAGAACTCTCCACATTCTGTCCATCTCTGCATTATTTCCCGTTGTTTTCTGCTATGGTCTTTGCTATAAAGGAAGGCTTCTTTGATGAGGGGTGGTAGCTACATTTATCAGTGGGTGTAAGGATAAGATTTGTAACATAACAAGAAATTTACTATTCTAGCAACGTGGCAGAAGTAGATTCTTTTTTAATGCTCAGGACCTCACCATCTCTACAAAGCTTGCTAGTTTCCTAGTGTCAGGCATAATTTCCCTCCTGCTGATTGAGACTTAAGCCCAATTAGACAGCTGTTGGTTGCCAACAACTTGCGATTGCCACTTATTGTACCTTTACAGATTACTTGCCATGCTAGTAATTGTCATGGTTCATAGGTGCTGAAACTGGGAATGACTATTATTTGTTTCCCTCCATTGACAGATTAAATAGTATTTTTGGAGTCATGGAAACTAGAACAGAGGACCTCATAGCCGAAGTTAATATTTTAACTTCCAGTTACTTCATACTGCTATCTTACTGTTTACTCAGTCTAGTGATTTAATCTGTCTTTAAAACAACAATGAAACAAACATAACTTGCCTGGGATTTCCCATGCAACCAACTTTTACAACCTAAATTAATGCATGTCTGGAATCTTAAGTCATGCGCTTCTATGCCTCTGACCCAGAGTAAACCATGTGTATAATTTATTGAAAGCAGAAAAAATAGTGGTTGAAAGTAATCTCACCAAATGAATATCCTTCATAAATTCTGAACACATGCATATATTGCTCAATAAATAGTGATGCTTGTGATACTATTTGTTATCTGTGTCTGTTTCTATCAGTAACTTAAACTCTCACAAAATTGTGTTAAAGATTTCTGTAAAGTATCCCTCATGTGTTGCTGTTCTGTGCTGTTCCATGTATACAAGACAAAGATTTTTGTTAGGGACAGACACACACAGAAACATTTACAAGGACAGCCACATAAGCCCCAAACAGACAGACACACAGAGACACAGGCAGACAGAGAAATAAACAGACACATGGACAATTTCACAAGACAACCTACAGGCAACAACAGATTCAAACTCATGCAAAAAACAGACATGGAACAGAAGACACAGGGAACATGAATTAGAAAATTCACATCTGGTTTCACTCTTGGTAAAATGACACCAAGAAGTGCTTGGATTTCTTTCCTTAATGCAACACCAATGCATTGTTGATAACTTGGAGTTAATCACTAATGTATTTATTTCACATGACTTGGACTACTGTCACCAACCACTTAAAAGGTTTCTCATGTCTGATACTGAAGTTTTGTTAGTCTAAATTCTTGTGTAGAGAATTGTTCAGTCAAGTGTCTTAACTTCCATATACACATTCATGTATATATATATATATATATATATATATATGTGTGTGTGTGTGTGTAAGTGTATATGTATACATATATACCCATACATATACATATATACACATACATGATTGCATTTATATGTATTGTATACAATATTAAGCAAGCATAAAATATATGCCATTCCTTGAAGGTTTACAAAACATCCATACTTTCTCACCAATGTCAAGGAAATGGAAACAACCTCAATGTCCCTTAACAGAAAAACAGATAAAGAAAATTAAGTGCATGTACACAATATGATATTATTCAACTATAAAGAAAAATGACACCATGGAAAGCCAGCCACTAAATTAGACATAGAGGTCAGGCAGTGATGGTACACACCTTTAATCCTATCACTCAGGAGGCAGAGATCTGTCTGGATCTCTGTGAGTTTAAGGCCACACTGGGCTACATGAGAGAAACAGAACCAGGCAGTGGTGACACACATTTTTAATCCCAGGAAGTAATGTGGCAGGACACAGAATGATATATAAGGCACAAGGAAACAAGAAAATCTCTCTCTTTAGGCTGAGGATTTCATAGAGGTAAGAACTAATGGCTGGCTGTTCTGCTTCTCTGATCTTTCAGCTTTCACCCTGACATCTGGCTCTGGGTTTTTTATTAAAAGACCATCTAAGATTAAGACAATATTCTCCAACTAAGGAGAAGAAATGGAGGTCCATACAGAATGAGAAGGTAAGAAGGACAAATAATAAGGAGTGTGTTTGATAAAGTCTCAAGGAATCATATATATCATAAAAGTTTCAGATAGGATTTGGTGTTAGATTAAATTAATAAATATAACAGTATATTTCTATTAGGGCAAATTTTTATTCATTGAAAATTGAGAAATATATTTTCTTCCTTATGTTTAGAAAATTATACAAATGTCTCTTTTCCTTACAGATTCGTAGCTTCCCTATTGGTAAAATCTCTCTAGTATAACATTTTTTAAAATCTATGAGCCTACACTGACATGCCATTATTCAAAGTCTATAACTTACATCGTAGTTCACCCCTGACTCTCTGGAGTTACATAAATGTGTATGGGCATCTTTCTATCATTATATTACAACACAGTTGAACTTACTGATCAGAGGACTTCTAGACTCTGTGTTCTCCTTGTTGAGCCTTTTCCTGTAACTCCAGGCACACTCTAAAGTTTTGTATTTACTTTCCAGAAATCCATATACTTGAAATCAAAGAGAATGAACTCTTTACAGAATTGCTTTTTTACAAATATATCCTAATAACTTAAAGTGCTTTATGTCACTGAATTAAATGTTAAAATTGAATAAACTTAATCATGAATACAACACAAGAACTGTACAAAGTATAAAATGTCACATTTCATCCATTGATATCTTCCTCAAAATTTTATTCCTGTTTACCATCTAAAGCAGAACCCAGACAATTATTTTTCTATGTGTTTATTTACTTACTTATTTGTGGCACTGGAGATTCTATTAAGATATTTCTATTTAGTTTGATACTTTTGAGGTTGGGTGTTGTTATGTTGCATCTACAGACAATTATCCAGCCCACTCCACTATGCCCAATTGCTGGAGATATGCAGCATCATGCTAGGATAGAGAGATTTCTAATACAAAGAAATCACAAACACAGACTATGAATATTTGCAATGCATTTCTTCTTCCATAAAAAAACATTTCTCCTTAAACTATTCAAAAGAAATGCACAAGATAGTTCTTGATCTATTTAATAATAATTTATTTATTCTTCATACTAAGAGATATAATTATCTGAAAAATAGGCAGGGTTTGGGGATTACTTTTTCATTTTGATTATTTTCTATAAACCACATTAAAACTGTGAGCGTCAGCCTACAACGCTACTCATACTTTGTGAAAGTACTTTTCTCATCTGATCCTTTCTTCTGTTTTGTTGTGAAGATGAATTTTGTGTAGTTTTCTCTCTTTTATTTTTGATATTATATTTCTACTTGGTTTTGGAGAATTCCATACATATATACACTCTTTGACCATATTCACTCCCCAAACCTACCTTCAACTCTTCTTAGATGCTCTCTCACTAATGTCCACTTCCAAACCTTTTGGCCCCTTTTTATTTTTAAAAGCACACTAAGTCCAAATAGCACTGCCCATATATGCATGGTGTGGGGCTACCTCACAAAGTGCTCATTGTACCAGAGATGACACCCCTAAGAAAGACTAACTATTCTTACTTTAACAGCTACCAACTGTTAAAAGCTCTTCAGATAAGGATAGGGGATCATGTTCCCTTATTCCATCCACTACCACTCATGCTCAAATGGTGACTGGCTTGATCTTGTGAAGGCTACCAAGATGTGTGATTCCATGAACACCATGGTTCTGTCATGTCCAGAGGATACTGCTTTGCAGGATTTCCCCGTGTTCTATCTCTTACGATCTTTCTTCCCTCCTTTCTAAGATGTTCTCTTATCCCTGAGGGGAGGTAACATAACATCCAAGTGCCACATATTACAGAGCATTCCACTGTATTTAATTCCACTGAAGTTAATGTGGAACCGAGGAAAGCTAAGAAAGATGACCAGATGCTGAAAAGGAGAAATATTAGCACATTTCCTAATGATGTATTTCGCCACTGCAGAAAAACCATAACAATCAGGGCACTGGAAATTGGTCTTTTGGTGACATTGTTAAAGGCATAACCAGCAACAATATGGAAAGCCAGTTCCAAGCTACTCAAGCTGCTCAGAAATTGCTTTCAAGAGATAAGCAGTCTCCTCTAGACAACATCTTCCAGGCTGGTTGGGTATCAAAATTTGTGTCCTTCTTGAGTAGAGCTGATTGTAATCCCATTCAGTTTGAATCTGCTTGGGCACTCACTAATATTGCTTCTGGAATATTTGAAGAGACCAAGGCTGTACTGGATGGAGGTACAATCTAAGCACTCATTTCTCTCTTGGCATGACTGCATCCTCACATCAGCAAGCAAGCTATAAATATTGCAGGTGATGATTCAGTTTTCCAAAACTAAGTTATGAAATACGGTGCTGTTGGCACTTCTTGCAATTTCTGACCTGCTGTCCTTGGCCCTTGGTTACTTACATAATTTTTACCTGGACACTTGTAAACCTTTGTTGAAACAAGAATCCTGCAGTACCTTAGATACTGTTGAACAAATTCTTTCTACGACAGTTCTTCTGCACTGCAATGATACAAAAGTACTAGAATATTCATGCAGAGCTGTTTCCTACCTGGCTGATGATTCAAATGAGTGCACTGAAATAGTTAGAAAGACTGAAGTTATGCCTCAACTTGTGAAGTTTATAGGAGATGCTAAATTGACATCTGTAACTTCTGTACTTATAGCTATTGGAATCTTGTCACTAGAACAGATACACAGATTCATATCGTGGTAGACACGTGAGCACTTGCAATCTTTCCCAGCCTGCTAACAAACTCCAAAACTAACAATCAGTAGAAGACCATATGGATAATGGGAAACATCACAGAGGGTTGTTGGGGACCAGATACAGCAAGTCGTAAACCAGGACTTAGTCCCATTTTTCATTGGTGCCCCATCTAAGACAGACTTTAAGACACAGAAGAAAATTGTATGATCTGTAACCAACTATGCAAGTGGTAGAATGGCTAAAGGGATTGTGTACCTTGTTCATTGTGGCATAAAGGAAATTTGGTGAACTTCTTAAGTGAAAAAGAAGTCAAAATTATTCTGGTTAATAGTGATGCCATCTTTCACACTACTAAGAAACTTAATGAGACTGAGAAACTCAGTAAAGTAATTGAAGAGTGTGGAGGCTGGAACAAAATTGAAGCTCTACAGAGCCACGGAATCTAATCTGTATATAAGGCCTTGTTAAGTTTGATTGAGAAGTGCTTTTCAGTGGAGGATGAGGAAGGAAAAACATAGTGCCAGAAACTAACAAGTTCAGGGATGGGGTTCCTGGGACTTTTAACTCTTATATGTCCAGTTGAAGCACAAAGTTGTTAGTTATGAGATGTTCCTCATAAATTTGTCTTATCATTTCTCTACTAAGAGCTCTTTATAAATGTGGTTTGTTATTATATTGCTTTTTACAAAGAACTACTTAAACAGATGTAAATTTACATACTGTATGAAACTACCCTGAGTTGCTTCTTTGTGTGTTTAATTTCATATCCTACAGTTTCCTGCAAATATAGATTAGGTCATATTTTTCTTTAAACCAAACGAACAAAAGTACTCTCTGTACTTTGACCAGGTGTGAGTCTCTGTGTTTACAAATATCCAGTTCAAAAATAGGTTTCTCTGACATGGACTGAGAATTTTAATACTCTGTGGGTCTAAGGATAAGTATTGAGAAGGAAGTTTGATGCTATATTCATTTAGTAAAATAATAGTAGTAAGTTATTCCCTAGTGTCTGTGACCTCTTAGACATAAGCTCTTGGTGAGCTTTGCTTTACCAGATAAGCTCTCCCCTTTGGAGTGAGCCTGACATCTGGTTACAAATCTGTTGGTTATTGTCTCAGCATTCATGTCACCATTGCACAGTGGGCATATCTTGGCAAACTATTTTTTATTAGAACTCATGGGCTTTCCATAGGTAAAGATGATGACTTTTCTTCCCCCAACACCCTGCATGGTACCTTCTGGCACTGGGAAAGCTAACCAGAAATCCCCAAGCTTCTGTGTCAATCCAAATTGATTTCTGCATGTCCTAAGAACCAAGTCTGTGCTATCTTCAGAAATAGATTCCTACCATAATGTTCTGGCAGGCAATCAAGAGCAAGGACAATAGCTTGAATTGATATGGGAGTCACTGTGACTCAGCTTGGCCAGCATAGTGTATACTTACTTGGCAGTTGGATTTTTATGTGGCCATAAGATTTCTAACAGAAGCACTATTGCCTGTGTAGGGCAATAGCATTTAAACTTTGTGTGTGTGTGTGTGTGTGTGTGTGTGTGTGTGTGTGTGTGTGTGTGTGTATGTATGTATCTGAGTAAACATAAAATAATAGGATACCATGTGTTTTTTGCAAGCACCATTAGTGGCATTTACACCTCCTTCTCACTTCTTCCCTAATCTCCTATGCCCTTGTTATTCCTTGGGCATATTTTTTTCAAATACAATTTCACTTGAGTTTGGAATTCACTAATGTTTTAATATTTTACTAGAAATCTATCTATATTGTTAGTCTTTCTGAAAAATAGATATTCACATAAACTATTTTTTGTGTGCCAATAACACAAATTAGAAATTAATATTAACAACTGTATTACTCATGAAGTCATGGTAAGTTGTAGTAATGTAATGTACTAATTATAGAAACAAAAAAAAAACTATTTGTTGCAAATTTCCAGTATAAGGAAAAATAAACAGTATAGAAACACTAATCTATAAATGTGGTGGTCTTGTGTTCCCCAAAATATTGTGCACCCTAATAAACTTATCTAGGGTCAGAGACAGAACAGCCACTAGACACAAAGGATAGAAAATGGTGGCACTCACACCTTTAATCCTGGCATTCCAGTGGTAGAAATCCCTCTGGATCTCTGTGAGTTCAAGGCCACATTGGAAACAGCCAGGCATGGTGACACACGCCTTTGATCCCAAGAAGTGAGCCTTTAATCCCAGGGAGTGAGGGCAAAAGCAGAAAGATATATAAGGCGTGAGGACCGGGAACTAGAAGCATTTGGCTGGTTAAGCTTTTAGGCTTTGAGCAGCACAGTTCAGCTGAGATCCATTTTGGATGAGGACTCAGAAGCTTCTAGTCTGAGGAAACAGGACCAGCTGAGGAACTGGCAAGGTGAGTTAGCAAGAAGTGAGCCTTTAATCCCAGGGAGTGAGGGCAAAAGCAGAAAGATATATAAGGCGTGAGGACCGGGAACTAGAAGCATTTGGCTGGTTAAGCTTTTAGGCTTTGAGCAGCACAGTTCAGCTGAGATCCATTTTGGATGAGGACTCAGAAGCTTCTAGTCTGAGGAAACAGGACCAGCTGAGGAACTGGCAAGGTGAGTTAGCTGTGGCTTGTTCTGCTTCTCTGATCTTCCAGTATTCACCCCAATACCTGGCTCTGGGTTTGTTTTTATTAATAAGAACTATTAAGATTCGTGCTACATATAAATTACCTACAAAAGATATTCATGGCCTAGAGAGAGAGTTCAGTGTATAATATTGCCAAATGATCTCCCAGAGTACCTGAGTTCAATTGTTTCACCCAAGACATTTGACACTCAACTGCTTGTAACTCGAACTCCATGGGTTTTTACACTTTCTATGGTCCTTGTGGGTATCCACATACTTGTACCATATAATCACACATACTTATACAGAAGCACACAAAATATAATTTAAAACATAAAAATATTCAGATTCAGAGATAATTTATTATAAAGAAATTACCCCAAGCCACCACAACATATGTGCCTAGTATACAACTATAAATATGCAAGAATTAGACACACATATATGCAAGTAAATACATTTTTGTGTTGTATGTGAATTGAGATTATATATATATATATATATGCATATATGTAAATGATTAAGATTAGCTACTTATAATTTCTCTTTTCATTTTGGTTGATAATACTTTTAAATAAAAGAAAACAATTAATAGACACTTTTGGGATTTGTTTTGGAAATTTTTAAATTGAAATATTTCATACATTTGCATGCATATTTATATTTGGTATTTTCATTTTATACTTGTATTAGTCTATTTTTCTACTTATTTACAGTCTTTCCCCATATATGTTTAAAAAATGCATATATAAGAGACATAGCTTCTTCTATTTAAATTCAGAGTCTTACTGTGTAGCCTAGACCAGCTTCTAACTTGTTATCATACTGCATCAGTATGTCAAGTTCTGGGATCATAGGCATGTGACATTGCACTGTTTTCTTTATATTTCTTTCTAACTTTTTTTATACAATTTTTTATATGTTTTTATACAATTATAAGTAGTATACTCCCATTTAATGGTATTTTTAATAAACAGTAATACATATGTATATGTACATATATATGTTTTTGTGCATATATTATATGTAAGAATAATATACAGTGTACTAATATTTATGTTATATGTAGTAATGTATATAATATATATGATTTGTTAGCTGTGTAGCAATCTGAATTACAATTTCTTTTTCTGTTTCTTCTTATGGGATGTTCTCTATGCTGTGAATGTATTGCTATGATAGACTGATAAATAAAACACTGATTGGCCAGTAGCCAGGCAGGAAGTATAGGCAGGACTAGCAGAGAGGAGAATTGGGGGAACAGGAAGACCAATAGGAAGAGATGCTGTCAGCCACCACAATGAGGAGCAGGATGTAAAGTACCAGTAAGCCACAAGCCACATGGCAAAGTATAGATTAACAGAAATGGATTAATTTAAGATATAAGAACAGTTAACAAGAAGCCTGCCATGGCCATACAGTTTGTAAGCAATATAAGTCTCTGTGTGTTTACTCGGTTGGTCTGATCAGCTTCGAGACTGGCTCGTGAGAGATATTTGTCCTGACTGTGGGTCAGGTAGGACTGGAGAAAACTCCAGCTACAGTTTCTCTTGGCTTCTTTTGCTGCACACATGGTGCTCCTTTTGTTTCTGGGGTTGCAAATTGAATTTTAGTTGTTTCATGTGCCAGCAAGTCTCTTGATGGAGACTGTTGTAGTTTATTTTATAAGTTAATTTTATGCTTACCAAGAGTTTAATGTAGGTGCTGATTTTCTAAATGTCCTCCATGCCTTTTACAGTGACATCTGTGATGTCTCCTCTAAACTTTCTTTTAAAATCAGAGATACTGTGAGACATTTCTTTAGATAAAATGTAAAACAAAACAATGGTGCTTTAATTAGTACAGAGAACTTGTAGAAATTTAAGTGAGATTTTTTTCCTCATTAAAAATACTACTATAATTGTGCTTATCAGTGATACTTTATGAGAATTGTCTTATATTATCCCACGTGATCATTTTAGGCAGCTACTTTTCTTTCTTCCCAGGATGTAAAGATAAATCATATCCATAGTCTTTATCCTATTCTACTTTGGCTTTCTTCATTTTAGGATGGTAGTTTTCATTTTCTCAGTAGTTAGCTGTCCCAATCACTGAGAGTTATTCTATACTCTCCGAAGCATTTTTAGAGTCACCTCTACACATGGCCCTACATGATTTCTTACAATTTTTATTTAACAATTTTCTTCCTCTTTTATAATACAATGTCTTCACTTGAACATACCTTTAACTTTCTGCCCTTCAAAATAGATCATTGAAAGTTCAAATTTAATAAAACGGTGAGATGGCACCCTGGGCAAGGAAGCAACACAGAACCAGGGCCAAACCGTGGTGAGACAGGGTATTCTTGATGAGTGTGGGTGCAGAGCTGGGGGTCTGACTCCAAACTTCAGGTAGCCTCAGTCCCAGCCTTTGGCACTAGCCCCCAGATCTGCACTTCCTGTTTGCCAATTTCCTATTCACCAGTGAGGCTGGAACTGTGGCTTCCTCCCTGGACTGCTCCAAAGCACTGCAGCCTGGCCAGTTTTGGCAGGTTAGAGCTGGCCAATCAGAAAAGGGTAGATTCTGAAAGCAATCCCCTCCCCTCCCCCGCCCCCTTTTTGATATGTGTCTGGGTTTGCACTGACAAAGGTGCCACAGCCAATCAAATTTAAACTAATGTAACCATTGCTTGCTTAGCCAATCAGGTTTGTTGTAGATGACATAACTGTCTCTGGAATTCCCTAGCAGTGTATAAAAGGAGCCTGCCAGCTTCTCTTTGGAGTCATTGCCATTTTGTTGTGTGGCTCACCCCTGAGTGCAGGAATTTTCTCTCAAGAAATAAACACTCTTACTTTTACATATGTGAGGGTGGTTTTTTGTGAGGTGCTGTAGGATAATGCCCTTGTACACTGGCTTAATAAAATGCTGATTGGCCAGTAGTCAGGCAGGAAGTATAGGTGGGTAAGCAGACAAGGAGAATTCTGGGAAGAGGAAGGCTGAGTCAGGAGTCACCAGCCAGACACAGAGGAAGCAAGATGACAAGGTAGAACTGAGAAAAGGTACCAAGCCATGTGACTAAACATAGATAAGAATTATGGGTTAACTCAAGTGTAAGAACTAGTGAGTAATAATTCTGAGCTAATGGCTGAGCAGTTATAATTAATATTAAGCTTCTGAGTAATTATTTTGTAAGCAGCTGAAGGACTGCTTGGCTGGGCAGGACATGGAAAAAACTTCCAAATACGAATGCCACCAAGATGTGGGGCAAGGGTTTACACCTGAAACCCGAGAAAACTTTAAAAAATAAGATTCTAAAATGGAGCTAAAAACAGCTTCCTAGTTGTGTCTCTCAGTCAAGCTGTGACCTTTACTATGGTGGGTTCACAGCAGCATGTGGGCTTGACCTGCAGCATGGCAGAATCCTGCCACAGCACACAGAGGTGTCTCCAAGCTGTGCAGTATGCTGTGTGGTGGATATAGCTTTTGCTAATATAGACAAGAAAAAAAAAAAAAAAGTAAAAAAGAAAAAAAAAAAGGTAACTGGACTACACACTGCTTTAATGAGGCATAGACCCACTGCTTCTGAAAGTTGGTGGTACACATGACCCAGAGCTGGAGGTGAATTACCTCTGACATGTTGAAAAGCAGAAATGGGTGGAGTCAGCAGCCAAGGCTGCCACTTTTCATTCTGGCCATGCAGTTTAGCAGTTTAAAGTATCTCCTGGCCAGAAAAGGATTATAGATTCAAAATAAAACAAATGCAGATGTAATAAACCCTAAACAGTTTACAGTGTGTGTAAAAATGTATGTAGGCTTAAAAGAGAGAGAAAAAGAAATAGAGACAGTTATATAAAAAAAAGATACTTTGAAAAAAATATTCTTTAAAGAGAAAGTAAAGATAATATAAAAAATAAGCCACATAAAGATGGAAATCACACAGAGAGTTTAGATTATGTCGTTTTGGGATTTTTAACTGCAGAGAGACATTTCATTGTAAGGACTGATGAATTAAACCAATATGTATGTTTTAATGGTATCTTGACTTCAAAATTTGGATCTAAGGATATGTTGCTTTGGAAAGGAGGCTCTGTTTCTGTTTCCACAGGAAGCAAGAGGCTATGGACTTGTTCCAGGTTAAGATGGATCAGATTTGATCAAGCCAGACCTCCTGAACTTTAACAGATGGTACCTATCAACAAAGGTTATAGCCACTCTTCCCAGGACTTGACCATTATCTCGAATTTTCTCAGGATACCCATAAGACTACCAGTGCCCCCTATCAGCAAGAAAAAGCCTAGAACACTACGCTCACATTCCCAAAAAATGGATTATGGATGTTTGTCTTTGTTTAGGTTGTTGGTTACATATTTTTATTGGTCATAGTCAATATCTTAATAAAAGAAGAAAGGGGGATATGATATGGAAATATAGGATATAGATATGATAGCATAAAAGGGTGGATTAAAAAGCAACTTGTTTAAAATGTTTTACATTGGTATAGATTTTAGTGTTATTGATGCAAATTTAATTTTGTTATACTGTATGTATATTTCTACTCCTGTTTAAGGTATTATAGTTGTGTAGCTCATTTAAATTGTAATGGATAATTAAAAAATACAGATTAATAATTAGTCTTCTATGGTAGTCAAATTTATAGTCATGTTAAGTTTTCTAGGTATACATAGATGTAATTGAATTCAGTAGATAATCTTTAAATACTTCAAAGACCTACAGAATAAACATTTTAAAATGTTTTAAAAAGTTAGACTTTCCTGGACAATGAGACATGTCTACTCCTGGCAGCACCGCTTTACTTCAAAGAAAAAGATGGGCATTGAAGACACTCCATATGGAGTTTCTCTTAACAAAAATAGCCATTTGGGCAAAAAACTGTTCTTTCCTGGACTGCTTTGCTTGACAAAATGTCATATAAAGTGGACATGCAGGACCCATAGGAAGATGACCACTGAACTTTGGGAGGTGAGATGGTCCTTCAGGTTCCTGCTTCACAAAAGAAACTGCCAGACATTCTACAGGACACAGAGAAAAAAAATGACTGAGAGACTAGGCCTTTGGGCTGAATACAGATGCCTCAATGTTGCAGAGGAACTTTGGATTACTGTCCTGGCAGACAACTGTCTCTGTTGTTTTCAGAATTTTGGAAGTTGCTTACAATATGTTTCCTGCTTACTTAGGTAATCTGTCCTTCTGAGGACTTTTATGTAGTTGAAGACTAAAAAGTTATAATTATAATTTTCCTTCCTTATAATAAAAGATGGATTAGATATGAAACTTTAGACTTACAAATATAGGATAGATAGAATATTTTCTTTAATTTTGCCAAATACAAATAGAGTAGATATTGTAACTGTAATTCTTGCCTGATAACTTCTATTATAAGTAATTTTACTATGTTAAAGTTAAAACCTTCCTTTATGATTACAAGGAAAAGGGGAAATGCTGTGGGATAATGCCTTTGTACACTGGCTTAATAAAATGCTGATTGGCCAGTAGCCAGGCAGAAAGTATAGGTGGGTAAGCAGACAAGGAGAATTCTGGGAAGAGGAAGGCTGAGTCAGGAGTAACCAGCCAGACACAGAGGAAGCAAGATATGAAGACAGAACTGAGAAAAGATACCAAGCCACATGGCTAAACATAGATAAGAATTATGGGTTAATTTAAGTGTAAGAGCTAGTGAGTAATAAGTCTGATCTAATGGCTGAACAGTTATAATTAATATAAGCCTCTGTATATTAACTTGGGGTATGCAAGTGGGAGAGATTTGTCCCAACTGCCACCCAGCAGGGACACAGCAAAACTTCTGACTACAGTGGGGTGATTCATGGACCCTAATAATGGCATAGACAATGGTATCATGTCAGCAGCTGATCATGATAAATTTGTCAAATTAAACCTTCCACCTCCACAGCACTCATGAAGGATTCCCTTGAAGCCAACTTTAGAAACCACTTCTTTGAGTACCCTTTGTTGTATGTGTGACTCTGTTTTTATGTGTGGACATGGTTCATTTTATTTTCTTCATTTAGATTGTATAAAGAAACAAAAACAACAAATAGTCCCTTAAACTATGTGGATAATATATAACTGGGTTTTTACTAAGAAAAAATTTCTAATTGGATTGATCAGTATTTTGATGTCTAGTTTCTTAAATTCTTCATGTATTTTGGAGATCAGCCCTCTGTCTGATGTAGAGTTGGTGAAGTTCTTTTCCCATTCAGTAGGCTTATTTACTGTGTCCTTTTCCTTACAGAAGCTTCTCAGTTTCAGGTGGTCCCATTTATTCATTGTTGCTCTCAGTGTCTGTGCTCCTGATGTTGTATTTAGGAAGTTGTCTCCTGGGCCAATGCATTCAAGTCTACTTTCTACTTTCTCTTCTATCAGATTCAGTGTAACTAGAATCATGTTTAGGTCTTTGATCTGCTTGGACCAGTAATCAGATTGGTGAATACCATAGCTTACAGAGCCTTCATTCGGTAACTGATGGAAGCAGATGCAGAGATCCACAGCCAAGCACCAGGCCGAGCTCCAGGAGTCTAGTTCAAAAGAGAGAAAAGGGGTTCTATAAGCAAGGGCCATCAAGATCATGATGGGGAAAGCAACAGGGACAACCATCTAAACTAGTGGGAACTCATGAACTTTAGACCAACAGCTGTGGAGCCTCCATGGGACGGCATTAGTGCCTCCGCATAATCAAGATGGTTGAGTAGTTTGATCTGCTTAAGGGGTCCCATGGTAGTAGTATCAGGATCCATCCCTGCTTCATGAGCTGGGATTTTAGAGCCCACTACTTATGGTGGGACAACTTGCACAGCCTTGATGCAGGGGGGAAGGTCTTGGATCTGCCTCTACTGAATGTACCAGGCTCTGCTGACTCCCCATGGGAGGCCATACCTTGTTGGAGGAGGGAATAGGTATTGCTTTGAGGGAGAAGGCTGGAGAGGCAGGAGGAAGGAAGAGAGGGGGATCTGTGTTTGGTATGTAAAATTAATAAAAATATTCCCTAATAAAAAATTTAAAAAAGAAAAAAATTCTGTAAAGTTTACATTTCTAGGGTTCTTGACAGATCTGAATATGACCTATTATTAAATTATATTTTGATGTTATTAATTTTATGGAATGTGAAGCATGCTGAAACATGATGACTAAAATTGAAAGTTTCTTAAAAATCACCTTCAATGTTATAGTAAAACAAGTATGTACAGATATCTAGATTAGTAAATATGGAACACATGTGAAAGGGAGTTTATTTCTCTTGAATTACTGAAACTTACTTATCCTTTATGGACTTGTAATTTTTATGACTATTATGAAACAGAATGAAAGCAGAAATTCTCAATTTTAAAAGTAATTATACCTCATAACTTAAACATTTGACAATCATCTCTGCTCTAGAGACTCTCTTGCATTTGACAAGTAACTTACTTTGTATTTCCCTTTTAGTGTACACAGAAATAAAACAAAACAATCAGAAACACTTTTTAAGGATATCTGCTCACTCTTATTTCCATGAACACTCTTCTGAACTAATCTTTAACCATATTCAAACTTCTTGGCGGCTACACACAGCGACAGACATTAATAAGTCCTCAGGAGCACTACATGGTTTACAAAATGCCCACTTCAGGGTGGTCCTTCTGCAGACTTAATTTGCTCACATTTTTTTCCACAATGTATCTTAAGGTTCTATATTCTTTTCAATTCTAGTCCATGTAACAATTAACATGTTACCTAGTTTTTCTAGATTAACTTCTTTATGGTATGTCATCTTCTCTCAAGATGTTTATTCAATATTTTATCACCAAATGAGAAATAAGGGCTTGGTAAACTGCAGCCACCATCTTGAGGAAGACGGCCAACCAGTACTTTTTTGGAGCTAAAGTGACTAAGCAGCAAAGGATAGCATCCAACAAGAGAGAACTTAAAAACAATATTGTTGGAACTGGGAAGACTTGATGAGTAAGTTTCAGTTAGTATCCACTGTCGGATCCATTGAACACTACACAGAAGAGAATAGAACTCAACTGTCAAAGCCTGAAGGTCACAACCCTGAGAAGCAGCCCAGCAAGCTTGCTGACATTTGGCCTTAAATAAATTTGTTACATGATTCAGATGGACAAGGCCAGTTGTATCACTTCTCTGAAAAAAAAAATAACTTCATATTCCAACATTTGCAAAATTCCAAATTCAGAAAGTTATTACGCTCTTCATTGGCAAACATATATTTTATTCTGTTTCGTTTTGTTTTATTTAGAATACGTTATTGTCTAGAACATTTAATGAATAATTTCAAAAAGAATAGATTTGCAAATCTGATAAATAAAATGATGTGAAGAAGAGATGAAATTTTCAGCTTTAATTGAAACATCTTATAAACCCCTCATCCTCTTTCAAGGATTTGGGAACATCGCGGTAGAAAAGGCATAAAGAATGAGAGGTGGAGGATAGGAAGTGGTACATTGCCTTTCGGACTACCATGGCTATTTTAATTGTTAGAGTCTGAGAGAAGTACCATAAAAAGACTACCAGTCACGCATGCAATCAACAGGAGTGTTCTTTATTTCCAACATGTGGAGGTAGCAAATGGCAATCCCCAAAGAAGTTTGCAAGCTCCCTTTATGCAGAGTTAGGGGAATTCAAGGGAAGAGGGATTAATCTAATGCTGATTGGTGGAGGAAAGATTAGACTGGGAGCTGATTGGTTGGAAGTTGTAGTGGTTAGGGGCTTGTTGACTGGAGTTTAGGAAAAGCTATCTTTAGCTAGCATAAGTCTAGGGAGGGGCGGGAATCTGCTAAGCCAGCAGAAGGCTGTGGAGAGCCTGCTGAGTTGTGGTATTCCAAGACCCGCTTGCTCAACTCCAGCCAGTTCCAGTAAACTGAAACAAATGCCTAGTCCCTGGCAGGGCTATCAGAAAACTGTCATGGCTCTGGTCTGGATTCCCTGCCCTCTCATAGTCATGAACTCATCATGGCAGCTTGTGGTTACCTGTAAAAGATCTATGCAAGATCTAACACACTGTAATTCTTACATATAAGATGTCTGTGTTCTCATGACCCAATCTTATATGGAGGAACTGTTAGCCATTGATAATTGCTGCAGATAGGAGAATCATTGCTGGAGGTCACTGGAAAATTTCCAATAGTCCAGTAGATAACCTCACACACGTTGACATGAGAGCAGCGCTCACTGGACTTAGTGGGTTACCAAAGCAGAAGAAAGAGAATAAGAGGAGGAAAGAGGAGGAGATCATATGAGGTTGGGAGCAGGCCAGGCTTGGGAGACATACAGGAAGTTGGAGGAGGGAAGTGTTCATTATATATAGTAATATCTCAATGTTTACATATATAAAATTCTTATAAATTAAAAATATTTTGAATCCTAAGTATCAGAGTGCTTTTGTGTGATAATTTAGTTTGATTCTTAAAAAGTATTTAGATCATGAACTAAGATTTTAAACATACTTGTGTTTTAAAACAGCTAAATAACTTGTTTAAGGTCGTATATCCAATTTTACATACCTTTTCATATTTCATGTTGCTAAGTCTACCTTTAAACTTCACAATCTATCTCATATAATATTCTCACTTGAAATGCTTTCTAATTAAGACTGTTTTCATTTATTGTCCTGGGGTTTTTAAATCTAGAAAATTAAAGCAAACTCTAACATCAAGTTACTTACAAATAACTGCTTGGAAAAATTAAGAATGTGGATTTATTTATAATCCCTTGTCCTTAAGTTCAAGCAAAACTCAACAAAAAGTAATTAAAAAGAAAAATGCAAAGCCTATATCTTCACGCTGCATACATAGAATTAAAATAATATGTCTTTCTTGAAAGCCACCGAATTGTTTTACAGAGGCTATCTCGGCACTGTGGAACTAAAGATTCTCTTAAATGATTCAATTATGAAATGAGATGTTTTACTTACTGTGAATATCCCCAACGGGAATCGGAATGAACAAACACCCATATCTTATTTATTATCCAACAATAACCCAAGATCATCCTGAATGGAATATATTAATTTGATGTATTAATATCTATGTTATTAATAATTTAATATGATATGTGAATAGTCATTTGTATGGAAATTTTTAGGCTGAGTTGAATTTAAATCATTCAGATATATTTTCTTGCCTTCAAAATAAATGGAAACTATTTCAATGTCTAATCTGAGAACTCCCATTATCAATAACTTTAAGAAACCTTAATCATTGTTGTTTGCAACATGTTCAATTTCAGTGTATCTACCGCCAGATGAGGGGCATGCAGTACATCGCTTGCTTTAAGATCTTACTTTAAAAACCAATATATATTTTAATGTAATTCTGTCATTTTGAGAATATTTATTTCAATTTCAAACAATGTCTAGTGAACTGTTTACATATCAAAACAAAAAGACATTACTGTGAAAAAAGGACTTGGGGAGAAGGAAATTTGACAGTTTTGGGAAGGAGTTAGTAGAGTGACGTGATTGAAGTTGTTGAAGAACAAATTTAATAAAAGTTATTAACATACTGATTCACTTTTTAAAAGTATCATCTTTTACAGCTAAGTAAATCTATAGAAAATATTAAATAAAAATGAGAGAAAAATTTAAATTTCAGAAAGCAGGTGTAAGATGCATGAATAAGTGCTGGGAACCTCACCAGTACCTGTCATTCTGTGTCACTACCTATTTTGTGGTCACAGTGAAGGTCTGTTACTTACCTGATCCACAGTGATAGATGATACACACAAACAGACCCGTGTGTGTTCACATACGCACAGACACACATAATAAAACTTTTCCTGAACAATCTCAATAATGGTGCATTTTATAACCTACCACAAGGTTAAACGGCAAAGATGAAACAGTTGATTGGATTGACTTCATGTGAAAATTCTCTCCTTGCATCTCTTGATGTACTCTGTCATGCCTTTCCTCTGTGTATCTCTGTTTTTGAGTCTTAGTCTCTCGCTCTCTATTTCTTCAAGTTGTTCTTAATTAACTGCAATGACTATTGTAGATCAGATCTCCAAATAATACCACATTCTAAGGGTCAGTAAGTTAAAACTCATGATATGAATGGCTTGCTTCATTCCAGACTGTACAAAAGAAAAAGACACACATATTAAATCCTGAGATATCTACTTTAATAGTAGACATAGATAAATAAAAGACATCTTGTCTTCCCACACTTAAACTGGTGTAATCTCAATTTACTAAAATAATATCCTTATCAGTATTCAACAACACTTTACACACACACACACACACAAATAACTGTATCATATTCTGTTATAAAATTTAAGACTATCAAAAGCTAGCATATTTTTGAAAAGAAGAAACAACCCTAGAAAATTGACATTTCATGATTTCAAATGTTTTATAAAATATAGGAACTTAAGATGCTGTATTTTTATATTGATCCGTATAGAGATGAATTAAATAAATTAGAATATTCATCATTATACTCTCTTATATGGAGCAAGCACTAAGATAATTCAGTTCAGTATCTTTAACAAATATAAAGGTGAATTTGGGTCATAATGCACAAAATAAAGTTATATCTTTATACATTACCATGTGAAAATTAATTCAATAATATGGATCTGTGGCTTAAATGGAAGAAGCAAAACTATGATATGTTTAAAGAAAATAAAAACAAATTGCATCACAATATTAAATTGGCATTGCTTTATTCAATATCACATAAAAGACACAGTCCACCCCAAAAAATAAACAGTAAAAAAATGGCAATATGGACATCATGGTACAATTTGTAAATATATAAACACAAACTGAGGAAAAAGGAAAGCACATATCAAGAGGAAATGCTTGTTAATTAACTCTCACATAAAGGAACAATATCCAGATGATACAGGGGACTTTTAGAGCAACCAAGTTTAAAATACACAAAGAAATTGAGAAACAAATATACAAAAAAATGGAAGGTAAATAAACATTAAAAAGTGTAGTAAAAAACAAAGATACTGAAATATTTGTGCAGAGCTAGTGATAATGTAACAAAGGAAAATTTCAGAAAATGGCTTTGTTGTTCTTCACAAGAAAATGAGAAATTAAATACAGAATTCCTAAATAAACCAACCATTTACTGCTATGTACATGTACAAATAATCTTAAACACAGTTTCTTTAATAAATATGTATGACCACTACTTAGACCAAAAATTAGACGTGTTTGCAATACCATAATGGAAATGTATTATTATTAATAGAGATGCATTTTTAACAAAAAAAGAAAATTAAATTTTGATAATTTTACAGTATGGCATGAATGGACCTCAAATATGTCATGTTATGTTACATAAAAGGAGACAGACTCACAGAATACGTTAAATGACTCCTCTTTAATAAAGTTTCTAAAATAAACAAATTCATACACAATAGAAGTAGATTTTAGTGTATCAGGCACAGAGAAATGAGGAAATGAGATGAAGAGTTACAATTTAGAACATATAGATGTATATATATGATAATTGTCTTTAAATAAATACATGATTTACATTTATGTTTAATTTTCTCATGATAATATTTTATACATTTTTTCCTCAAAATGTACCTGAAAAATGGTTTATATTTAAGTATTGCATTGATTCAGGTTACAAATTCTCTAACATTAAAAGAAATGAGCATCAAAAGTTTTATCTCTCTCTCTCTCTCTCTCTCTCTCTCTATATATATATATATATATCACATATGTATATATATATGTGTGTGTGTATATAATTTCAAATTGATAAATCTAAAGTAGGATTTTTTTCATTGTTCAATCACAAAAGAAGGCTAGGTCAACAAGTTAATTGCTGTTGTGAATTATACAGTTAATGATTTCTAAAATGCTATGGATCTGTCTTTTTTGGATTCTCTTTTTGTGGATACAGATAGTGATTATTTCACACAAATCTTGGGAGAGCTATGAGCCTCGTGGCCCTGTGATCTGATCTACACTCATCACTGTGGCTGTTACTGGGATCTGCAGTCTCACTGAGGATGCTACTGTGAGGCTTCCTTCACATATGTTCCTTCCTCTCTCAAGTACATTTGTTTTCACTTAAAGAAATTAGTGTATCTGGCCCCTAACAGGTACCATCAGTTGAAGGGTCCTTAATGCCACACCCACAATCCCTCCAAAAACAACAACAACAAAAACAAAATTGAGGAATCCTTTGTTTCAAATCTCCAGCCAGTGTCAGCAGCAGGACTCTGTTGTTTCTTTGCATTGATTTTCATTATTTTCATCAAGTATCCAAGGAAAATCAGCAAGATAAGCAATCAATTTCAATTCTGAATCTGAGACATTCCAGGCACTATAGACCCTCCACTGTTCAAAAGCATATTCTAATCTTCTTACTTTTTTTTAAACTGTTAATAGTATTGAGGTGTAATATGGATACAAGAGTGATGTGATTAGTTCTTTTTTTTTCCAATTTTTCTTTTATTGAAAATTATTTTCATACAACATATTGGAATTACTATTTCTCCTCCCTCAACTCCTCTGAGATCCTCCCCACTTCCTGACCCTTATAAAGCCATATATTTTCAGTCAATCCCTAGAAAACAAGCAGGTATCTAACATAGAGCATTAAAATAAGATAAGATAAAATAATAGCAGAATGGAACAAAACAACAAGCAGAAAAACAGCAAAAGAAAAAGAACAAGAAACACATAATAGACACAGAGACACACACATAGCAACCCCATAAAAACATAAAACCAGAAGCTATAACACATATGAAAAGGACCTGTAAGGTTAACAAAAAAACAAAACAACAACAACAACAAAAAAATGCCTGACAAAACATTATGAAACGAAGGACCTCCAACGAAGCCATTGAGTTAGTTTTGTGTTAGCCATCTACTACTGTACATGGGATGTGCCCTTAAGAATGGTATGCCAAATGAGCCTTTATTGGAGAAAACTAAGTTCTCATTTGCCTATATCTCTTGGAGATGGCTTCTGGATTAGATAAGGATGACTGTGTTTATATCTCTTCTCAGTGCTAGAGCCCCATGTGGTGCAGATTCATACAGACCCTGTGCATGCTGTCAGAGTCTATATGAGTTCTTATGTGTGTCAGACCAGCTCTGTTTATAGGGCCTTGTTTCCTTGGTGTCCATTTTCTACTCTGGCTCTTACAATCTTTCTGCCTCCTCTTACATGAGATTTCCTGAGCCTTAAGGGGAGAGATTTGATGGAGACATCCCACTTAGGAGTGAATGGATATTTCAAGGTCTCTTATTCTCTGCACATTGCCCAGCTGTTGGTCTCTGTGTACTTTTTCTTGTCTACTGTGAAAGGAGGTTTCTCTAATGATGGGTGAGCAAGACACCAATCTATGATCACAGCAGAATGATGTTAGTTATTTTATTATTACAGCTCTTCAAAAGGAATGTAGTAATATTGTTTTTGAAGAACTTTGATGTTTGGTTTTCTGCTTTGTCCCTGGCCTATCTGGTCTCAGGTTCTTGATCAGTTGAGTGGGACTAGGGATGAGTTGCATGTCATGGAACAGGCCTTAAATCCAGTCAGGTATTCATTAGATATTTCCACAAACTCTGTGCCATTACTGCACCAGCACAATCTTGCATGCAGGTCACTATACAGATCAATGGTTTGTAGCTGAGTTGTTGTTTAGCTTTCTCCTTTGGTTGTGAGGAGTACTTTCCAGTATCCTTAACACTAACCAGTAGGAATGAAGGCTCTAGATTGGAATCATCTTGACTTCTACATGTTCAGAGAGGTATATAGCTGTTGTCTTCACCAATAAGGCCTTACTGTCAGTGTATGAAGAGCAACAAACACCCTTGGCAATAGTCAGGGTTTTTTGGATGTCCCCATGGGGCCCTTTGGCCAAAGCTTAATTAGGTGTAACACATTCTGGGACATTGAGGCTTCATTATGTGACAATAGATACACAGTTGGGGCTCTGACACCCACCCCACTATTGGGTAATCTCGTTTAGTATGACATCTTACAAGTATATATGTTAGGAAGCTTCTAGTGTGTTAATTTTCCATGTGACCCCTGAAATAGGCTTTAGGTATAGCTTCACCCTCCCATGTACTACCTCCCTTTCCCTTCTTTTTTCTCTCTTCCCTTTAAACTCCCATCCCTGTGACGCTTGTTCATCTATAACTATCCATTCTATTTCTCCATTATTAGGAGATCCATCTCTGCCCTCTATTCCCTATCTATCCTCTTTAGTTATAAAGAATGCAACTTGCTTTAATTTACTCAGCAACTAATATCCATGCCAAGAGTCATGACATAAGTACAGCAGATGACAATTAATATTCAGATGTCAGCTCACCAGAAGTTCAACTCTCTGATGGAAATATCTTATTCAAGCAAGGCTTACAAGAATATAGATTCTAGAATACCTTTTGTTTATGCTGTAATTTCACATTGCTGGTGCTACATGCTTTCCTCTGGTATTTTATATGATAAATTTATATATGGCAAGTCCCCCACTCCCTGCTTTGTATTGTGCTTATCTCATGATTACATCTCAATCTAATGGGCATTTATCTGTGGATTATCAGGAAGATGCTACATAATTTTGATACAGTCAGGTCCTATTGACTTTCATTAAAAAGCTATTACACATCACAGATCAGGTTGATATAGGAAAATAGTTGATTTTTCCACAGCTGTCAAGACAGCTGTACACTATTAGTTGATTTAAAGCTTCGAAGTAACTTTAGATTAGACCAGGTGCCTTGATAATGGTTTTTAAGATAAACTGTTCTCAGGAAAAGAAGTCCATTTCACAAGGATACAGAGCCAGGTGTCTGATTTGTGGAACCAAGATTAAAGGTGCAAAGCAACTTATTTGCTGTACCAGTTTCTCTTGGTAGGTCTGGTGATAACATAGGACAGCAATAAATGCTCTGCACAAATTCCTAATCTCAGTTTTATGATACAAGCATCTAATATGAAGACTCAAAGTTCAAACTAACTGTTCTTTATGTAGTATCCTGAAATTATGTAACAGAGAATAATTAACTGATATCTAGAGATAAAAACAACTTTCGCTTAGAGACCCTACAGGGAAAAATTTTTCAACTGGCCAGGGCTACAGAGAATAATATGACTTCATAGCCCTGAGAAAGAGTTTCAAGTTTTCTTTTTTATAGTCTAAATTTACACACAGGACAGAAAAATTAATTTTAAGATTTAAAGTGCTTTTAGTGTCACTGTGCCTTGGAGAGTGCTGAGTGAGCTCATCTGCATTCATCCCTGTTCCTGAAGCTCATGGGGGTGGTGGGGTGCTTCCAGCTGCAATGCTACTCATGGCTGCACTCTCCCTGACAATACATCTCTCTCCATGTAATCAATTTAAGTTCAACAGGGCCTGACATTTTTATGATTGTTAATCATAAAATGTTAATTTTCAATGTTTTTATACTCAAAAGTGTAGGATATAGTACACAATTTCCTTATTTTTCTTAGACTCCTCAATAGTTTCCTCTTACAATTTCTTTAAAATGCTTTATAAGATTGTCTCTCACCATAGGCACTAAGCTCCCAAAAGCCAACTCATGCACTGTGGACATGTCCTGACCCCACTGCCTGGGGGCCCCCTAAACAGTTCAAGCTAAACAAATGTCCTGCTTGTCCAGAGTGCCCAGTCCAGTACCATGGGGGCTCCTCAGCTATTGGTCCACAGCTCATATGTTTCCACTAGTTTGGCTAGTTGTCTCTGTAATTTTTTCCAATCATAGTATCAATATCTCTTGCTCATAGAATCCCTCCTCTCTCTCATTGATTGGACTCCTGCAGTTCTGCCTGCTGGCCATGGATCTCTGCATCTGCTTCCTTCAGTCACTGGATGAGGGTTCTATGATGACAGTTAGGGTATTGAGCCATCCAATGACCAGAATAGGTCAGCTCAGGCACCCTTTCAACCATTGCCAGTAGTCTATGGTTGAGTCATCTTTGTGGATTCCAGGTAACCTCCCTAGCACTCTACTTCTCCCTATTCCCTCAGTGCCATTATTTATCATGGTATCTCTTTCCTTGTTCTCCCACTCTGTTCCAGATCCAGCTCAAACCTGCCACTCCTCTAAGCTCTCATTCCCCCATCCCTTGCCCTTCATCACTCCCCCCCCCACTCCCAGTTTGCTCATGTAGATCTTATCTATTTCTCCATTGCTGGGAGATCCCTGTGTCTTTCCTAGGATCCTCCTTACTAGCTAGCCTCCCTGGAGCTGTGGGTTGTAGGCTGGTTATCTTTTGCTTTTATACCTACTATCCACTTATGAGTGAATACATACCATGTTTGTACTTCTGAGTCTGGGTTACCTCATTCAGGATATTTTGTAGTTCCACCCATTTGCCTGCAAACCTTATGATGTCACTGTTTTTCTCTGCTGAGTAGTACTCCATTGTGTATATGTACCACATTTTCTTTATCCATTCTTCAGTTGACAGGCATCTAGGTTGTTTCCAGGTTCTGAATATTACAAATAATGCTGCTATGAACATAGTTGAGCATTTGTCCTTGTGGTATGATTGAGCATTCCTTGGGTATTTGCCCAAGGGTGGTATAGCTTGGCCTTGAGGAACATTGATTTCCAATTTTCTGAGAAACTGCCATAGTGATTTCCAAAGTGGTTGTACAAGTTTGCATTCCCACCAATAGTGGAGGAGTGTTCCCCTTGCTCCACATCCTCTCCAACATAAGCTGTCTTCAGTGTTTTTGATCTTAGCCATTCTGACAGGTGTAACATGGTATCTCAGAGTCATTTTGATTTGCATTTCCCTGATGACTAAGGATGCTGAGCAATTCCTTAAATGTCTTTCAGCCATTTGAGATTCTTCTGTTGAGAATTCTCTGTTTAGCTCTATAGCCCATTTTTTAATTGGACTGTTAGGTATTTTGATGTCTAGTTTCTTGAGTTATTTATATATTCTGAAGATCAGCCCTCTGTTAGATGTGGAGTTGGTGAAGATCTTTTCCCATTCTGCAAGCTCTCATTTTGTCTTATTGACCACGTCCTTTGCCCTACAAAAGCTTCTCAGTTTCAAGAGGTCCTATTAATTAATTGTTGTTCTCAGTGTCTGTGCTACTGGTGTTATATTTAGTAAGTGATCACTGGTACCAATGAGTTCAAGACTACTTCCTACTTTCTCTTCTATCAGGTTCAGAATAACTGGATTTATGTTAATGTCTTTGATCCATTTGCACATAAGTTTTGTGCATAGTGACAAATATGGATGTATTTGCAGTCCTCTACATGTTGACATTCAGTTATGCCATCACCATTTGTGGAAGATGCTTTCTTTTTGTACAGGAGGTGTGAATGGGGACTGGGTTGGGGAAGAAGAATGGGGGGTGGGAGGAGGGAGGACAGGGGAATCTGTGGTTGATATGTAAAATGAATAGAAAATCTCTTAATAGAAAAAGGGAAAAAGGAAAATATTTAATTTTGATATGTGATGAACAAAACAAACCTGCTTTGAATAGTATACTAAAATAAGCCTTTCTCTCTAGTTAGATAACAATGACTTTGCAGCTACACCCCAGCAATTAGGGAGTTGTGATTTATTTCATGTGCATTCTAAGAATGACTCTGTTTCTTATCATTTACTGGAATCTGACCTTCATATGTAACTCTTACATTCAACATGAAAGATTCTGTTGGGTATACATAGCTGTAAAGAACAAAGAGATGAGCAGCCAACATGAGAGAATAAAAGTAACCATCTAGAGAGTGTGACTTTTTCCCTTCCTTAAAAAGCCCTCAGATAGAAAGAGTCTAAGTTTCACAATGCTGTGGACTTTTCCTTTGAGCCCTGCCTGCAGCCTAGAAGCTGGTATGCCAGGTTGCAATATATCCACATGTACGTGAACACATATGTTAATCATCTTTCTGGGTCTGAATTACCTCAAGATGATTTGTTACCTTCATCTACCTACCAGCAAATATCATTTGTTAACAGCTGAGTAATATTCCTTTGTGTTAATATTCCACATTCTCTATCCTCTCTTCCATTGACAGAATTTTAAGCTGTTTCCAATTTCTGACTATGAGGAATAGAGCAGCAATGAACGTGGTTAATCAAGTGGTAGGGTGAATTGACTTTTGGGCATAAGCACAAAAGTAGTACAGCTGCATCATTAAATAGACCAATTCCCAGATTCCTAAGTGCTGGGGACTAGCCTCAGCAGTTTCGGGGGTTTGAAGGATGGGATACCTGGAAGGCGCAATAACGAATTAGAGACAATGTTTGTGCAAAGTAACAGGTGACTTTGGGCTTCTGTAGTTGTTAAATTTTTTGTTTGTTTGTTTGTTTGTTTATTTTTCTTAACTTTTTAAAGATTTTCTTAGCTTTTTTAAAATTTTTTTTAGTTTCTCTTAGCTTCTCTTAGCTTTTTAAACTTTTTTTTAGCTTTTTTTTTTTTTAACTTTTCTTATCTTCCCTTAGCTTTTCTTAGCTTCTCTTAGTTCTTTTTAGATTTTTTAGGTTTTTTGTTGTTGTTGTTTTTAGCTTTTTTTGTTGTCTTTGCTTTTGTCCTGGTGACCTCAGTCTTTTATTATCATAAGTAAAGGGGGAACAGAAAGAAAAGGGGAAATCACCCAAAACAAAATGTTCTCATGATTCCAAAGATTATTCTTAAAAAATCACCAATATATTCTTTATCATCTTTTACTAAATACAGGAATTATCCCAGACTTAACATCAAAGCAAGCATAATCTATTTTTATTATTAATGATTATACAATCTTTTGTGCACTTGACCCAAAGGCTAGCAACATGCAATTTCTCAAAAAAGATAAAAATAAGAACAGTGGTCAATGCACCAGACAGTCATTTCCTTCTCACACAGCCTGCTCCAACCTCAAGACCCCTGTAGCTGCCTAAGTTCCTCCTCAGCCCTCTGCAAACACTAAGCCCATGACTGGTGTGCTACAATGACCTCAGACAAGAAATCTGTCCCTGCAAGTCAGAAACTTCTGTCCTTCTATATCCAACAATTCCAAGGAAGATCTAATCTAATTTTTAGAGCTTCTATGAAAGGAAGCTCAACTTTCTTGGCAGCACCTTTCAATCTAGGGACCCAATAAAACTTGTAGCAATCACTCCATCAATTGTCACATTATCTCCACACTCCTTCAGGAGGAATAAAAAGTATCTCAATTAAAGATGCCATCTCCCTTTCTTGGTGAAGGCCACTATTTTCCTTCTATTCTAGATTCCCACACTTTTAGTTTGTCATCCCATCTATATGTTACTCCATCCATTGTCTTCAGCCAATACCTGTTAGGGTCTCAAGTTTTACACAATGCCCTTGGAATATCCTCAGAAACTGAATTATTCATCATGGCCAATTTGAGTCCAGAGTGTTGATACACGTCATACCCTGTACTATAGTTGACTACACATTTGGTACAGTTTATCCAAGCCTAAAAAGCTTCCCTAGGCTGCAGGTTCTTTTCAATGAACTACATAACTTCCTTAACCCCAGCCTGGGTAAACATCCCTGTATAATTTCCTGTGAAATTTACTTCACTCCTTTCCTATATCACAGAAATCACCATTGATCTAGGAACATAGAACACAAAGATCAAATAGAAGAAAAACACTAGTATTACAAGAAATTATTTATATGGAGGAGGACATGAAATGTGCACACCACAAAGCATGACCTTGGGACACATAGGCATTTCTGTCTTGGCCCTCTAGAGTCATGCTAACCAGAAGATCCGGAGGGGAACACACAGAGGGTTGATGGTCCACAATCTCGGGTCCCCTTTTCCCCAATCTCTGCTGGCAGCATGTCAGCCATCTTATATGTTATCCCTGGAACCTAAGCAATCACCACACTGATAAGCATAGTATTTGTAGTCTGCACTCCAACCAGTAATAGATGAGTATTTCCCATATTCGGTATCTTTGCTAACATGAGCTGCCATTTGTTTTATTGATCTTGACCATTCAGACAGGTGTAAGAGGAAATCTCAAAGTAGTTTTGATATGCATTTCCTGATGACTAAGGATGTTGAACATTTCTTTTGAATGCTTCTCAACCAGTTCAGTTTCCTCTTTTGAGAATTATCTGTTTGTATCTTTATTCCATTTTTAGTTGGATTATTTGATTTTTTGATACGAATTTGTTTATTGAGAGATTTTCTATTCATTTTACATATCAATCACAGATTCCCCTGTCCTCCCTCTTCCCATCCCCTGCCTTCGCCCACAACCCATCCCCCATTCCCATCTCCTCCAAGGCAAGGTCTCCCATGAGGAGTCAGCAGAGCCTGGTACATTCAGTTGAGGCTGGTCGAAGCCCCCCCTCCATGCCTCAAGGCTGCACAAAGTGTCTCACCATAGGCACTAGGCTCCAAACAGACAGCTCATGCACTAGGGACAGGTCCTGATCCCACTGCCTGGGGGCCCCCTAAACAGTTCAAGCTAAACAATTGTCTCACTTATCCAGAGGGTCTAGTCCAGTACCATGGGGGCTCCTCAGCTCATGTGTTTCCACTAATTTGGCTAGTTTTTGCTGTACTTTTTCCAATCATAGTATCTATATCTTTTGCTCATAGAATCCCTCCTCTCTCTCATCGATTGGACTCCTGGAGCTCTGCCTGGGACCTAACAGTAGATTTCTGCATCTGCTTCCTTCAGTCACTGGATGAGGGTTCTATGATGACAGTTAGGGTATTCAGCCATCTGATCACCAGAGTAGAAAATACCTAACAATCCAATTAAAAAAATGGGCTATAGAGCTAAACAGAGAATTCTCAACAGAAGAATTTCAAATGGCTGAAAAACATTTAAGGAATTGGTCAGCATCCTTAGTCATCAGGGAAATGCAAATCAAAATGACTCTGAGATACCATGTTACGCCTGTCAGAATGGCTAAGATCAAAAAACACTGAAGACAGCTTATGTTGGAGAGGATGTGGAGCAAGGGGAGCACTCCTCCACTATTGGTGGGAATGCAAACTTGTACAACCACTTTGGAAATCACTATGGCAGTTTCTCAGAAAATTGGGAATCAATCTTTCTCAAGGCCAAGCTATACCCCCCTTGGGCAAATACCCAGGGAATGCTCAATCATACCACAAGGACAAATGCTCAACTATGTTCATAGCAGCATTAATTGTAATAGTCAGAACCTGGAAAGAACCTAGATGCCTGTCAACTGAAGAATGGATAAATAAAATGTGGTACATGTACACAATGGAGTACTACTCAGCAGAGAAAAACAGTGACATTATGAGGTTTGCAGACAAATGAATGAAAATAGAAAATATCACCATGAGTGAGGTAACCCAGACTCAGAAGGACAAACATGGTGTGTACTCACTCATAAGTAGATACTAGATATAAAGCAAAGGATAACTAGACTGCCACCCGCAGCTCCAGGAAGGCTAGCTAGTAAGGAGGACCCTAGGAAGGGCACATGGATCACTCAACAATGGAGAAATGGACGAGATCTATATGAGCAAACTGGGGGTGAGGGGGAGTAATGGAGGGCAAGAGACAGGGGATGAGAGCTTAGAGGAATGGGAGGTTTGAGCTGGAACTGGAACAGGGAGGGAGAGCAAGGAAAGAGATACTATAATAAATGAAGGCACCATGGGAATAGGGAGAAGTAGAGTGTTAGAGAGATTCGCAGGAATCCACAAAGATTACTCCAACATAGGCTACTGGCAGTAGTTGAGAGGGCACCTGAGTTGATATGAATTTTTAAATTTTTTATATATTTTGATATTGGCTATATATCAAATGGGTAATTTTTTTTTTAAATCTTTACCCATTCTGTAGGCTGCTGCCTTGTCCTAATGATACTAATCTTTGCTATGCAGAAACTTTTCAGTTTCATGAGGTGCCACTTATTAATTATTGATCTTAGTGCCTGTGCTAATTGTGCTCTGTTCATACAGTCTTTTTCTGTGCCAATGAGTTTGAGACTATTCCCCTCTTTCTCTTCTATCAGGCTCAGAGTACTTAGTTTGATATTAAGGTCTTTGATTCATTTGGAGGTTAGTGTCATGCAGTGTAATAAGTATGGATCTTTGTGCATTCTTCTACAGGCAGTCATCCAGTTTAACAAGCACCGTTTGTTGAAGATTCTGTCTTATTTTCATTGTATATTTTTAATGTCTTTATCAAACTTCAGGTGTCCATTAGTGTTTGGATTTATGTCTAAATCTTCTGTTTGATTCCATTAATCAATGTGTCTTTTTTGTGCTAATGTCATCCTATTTTTATTACTAATTCTCTGTAGTACAATGTGAAATAAAAGCTATAGATACCTCCCATGGTTCTTTTATTATTCAAGATTGTTTTATCTATTTTGAATTTTTCATGTTTCCACGTGAGGCTGAAAATTAGCTTTTCAAGTTTGGTGAAGAATTTTGGTGGGGATTGTATTGAATCTGTAGATTGATTCTGATAGGATTGTAATTTTTGTCTTATTAATTCTAAATATCTATGCACATAGATGATCTTTCCATTTTCTGATACTTTCTTAAATTTCTTCCTGCAAAGACTGGAAGGTTTTTGTTTTGTTTTGCTTTGTTTTATACAAGTCTTTTACTTGCCTGGTTAGAGTTACCCCAATATATTTTATATGATTGAAGCTACAGCAACCTAAAAATTATATTTGTATTGAGGCTATTATGAAAGATGTTATTTCCCTAATTTTTTCTCAGTCTGTTTGTCATTTGTATATAGAGTGGCTATTGAATTTTATGTGTAAAATTTGTATCCTTCTACAATGCTGAAATTGTTCATCAGCTGCAGGAGTTCTTTAGTAGAAATGTTAGGGTCACTTATGTATACAATCATATCATCTGCAAATAAAGGCAGTTTGACGCCTTCCTTTCCGTTTTGTATTCTATTATCTCCTGTTTTCTTTTTGCTCTAGCTAAGACTTCAAATACCATGCTGAATATGCATGGAGAGAGTGGAAAATTTTGTCTTGTTCCTGATTTTAGTGGAAATATTTTGAGTTTTTTTCCATTTATGTTGATGTTGGGAATAGGCTTTCTATATCTTTATTATGTTTGAGTAAATCTATTTTATCTCTAATATCTTCAGGACTTTTATCATTAAAGATTTTGGATTTTGTCAAAGACCTTTTCTACATTTTTTTTTTCTAGACAGGGTTTCTCTGTGTAACTTTGTACCTTTCCTGGAACTCACTCTGTAGCCCAGGCTGGCCTCAAACTCACAGAGATCCGCTTGGCTCTGCCTCCCAAGTGCTGGGATTAAAGGCGTGCACAACCACCGCCCAGTCCTTTTCTACATCTAATGAGATGATTGATTATGTGGTTTTTTTTCTTTCAGTATGTTTATATAGTGGATTGTATTTATCAATTTTCATATGTTGCATATGTTGACCCATCTTTGGGATGAAACCTTAATCACAGTGGATCAAGTGTGTTCATGAATTTGCTTTGGAAGTATTTATTGAAAAATTTTGTATCTATGTCCATAATGGAAATTGATATGTAATTATCTTTCCTTCTTTATTTTTTTTTTTGAGACAGAGTTTCTCTGTGTAGCTTTGGAGCCTGTCCTGGATCTCACTTTGTAGGCCAGGCTGGACTCGAACTCACAAAGATTGGCCTGGCTCTGCCTCCCAAGTGCTGGGATCAAAGGCATGTGCCACCACTGCCCGGCTCCTTCTTTAGTCTTTATGTAGTTTGTGTATCAGATAAACTATAGCCTCATAATAAGAATTGGGCATTGGTCTTTCTGTCTCTATTTTGTGGAATAATTTTGGGAGTATTAATACTAACTCTTCTTTGAAATTGTGGAAGTATTCTACACTAAAAACATCTGATCCTAGGCTTTTGTTGGTTGGAAGATTTTTAAATACTGCTTCTATTTTACTGAGGGTCTATTTAAGGTGCTTATGGAGGGTCTATTAAGGTGCTTATGGAGGGTCTATTTAAGGTGCTTACTGAGGTCTATTTAAGGTGCTTATGCATCATGATTTAACTTTGGTTGCTGTTACATATGGAGAATATTATCCATATCTTTCATATTTTCTAATTTGGTATACAGATTTTAATTATGTCCTTACAATTCTTTGGACTCTTTATTTATTGTAATGTGTTCCAATTCCTTTACAATTTTCTTCATTTGGATCTTTTATCTCCATCTTTTAGTTAATTTGGCTAAGGCTTTGTCAATGTTATTGATTTTCTCCAAAACCAAGTTTCGATTCTTAGTGCTTGTTTATTATTTATGTTCATATTTTATTGATTTAATTTTTATTTTGATTATTTGTTACTATCTACTCCTGTAGATGAACGGTCTTGTTAAATAAGAAACACAGAAAAAAAAGAATTTTTTCTTTGATCAAGCTATTTATTTTTTCTGTCTTGTCCTCACTGCCTGAGATTGTCTCTTTCATCTCTTGCATTTTATTGGTGAAACTTACCTCTGAGGTTCTCATTTGAGTTCCTAAACTTTCCATTTTCAGTTTTCTCTCAGTTTGAGTTTTCTTCAGTGACTCTATTTCTATTTCCATGTCTTGAACTCTTTTCTTCCTTTCATTCCATTATTTGTTTGTTTTCATAGATGTCATCAATGTTTTTATCCATATCATCTTGAAAGTCCTATATCACATTCTTAATAGCTATTTTGAAACTGTTTGCTGTGCTTAAAACATTAGGATTGCTTGGTTCTAGTGGAGACATATTATTCTGGCCATTTGGATTTTGTTTTTATGCTGGTATCTAGGCATCTATTTGGGGGATAATTGTAATTTTAGTTATTGATACCTGGTTTTGTCTTTGTTAGGTGTATATTGAATTCCTTGTTTTCTGTTGCCCTCTATGATTCTTTGGAGAGTATAGTGGCTGTGGGCTGCGTGGTAGTGAATGCTCCTGAGATCCTGCCAGAGGTAGCTACAAATGGTGTCCTTGGTATGATTTGCTTCCATACATTGGGATCTGGCATTAAGAAGTGAGGTTGGCGTAGAAGTAGGTAAGCTGAGAGGGTCTGCAGAATGAAAAACAAACTGTATGTGCCACCAGGATGTAAGTAGACCCCTGAGAAGGGGGCAGAGAAAGAGGAGAGGTCACAGTTGTTGATCTGCTACAAAGCTGGTGATAAGACTGGGGATTGGAATTGAAAGACAAGGAGTAGAGTGAAGATCATATACTTAAGTCCCTGGCAGGTGTGGCTTGTAGGTTTCCAAGGAATGTCTCCTAGAATTGGAATTTGAGACAAAGGGGTAGGATAATGGAGGAAGGCTGTAGAAGATCTGTGAGATCTACTGAGAATGGTGACAGAGAGAAAGGGGAGCCTACAGCAAGCAGGTGGTCTGCAACAAGCTCAGAACACAACCTGGAATTGTAATTTAAGGATGGGGAAGAGTGATTGTCACCTATTCCTACTCTTGAGAGCCATAGATCTGGTCTTGTCTAATATAGTCTTTCAGATTGCATTCCTGTATTGAATGGCATCTGACTAAATTATGTTATGACTTATCCCTTACTTATTGGCAAATATTTAGGTTTCTCTAGCAACAGAGATACTTGGAATTATCCTAAATAGAAGCATGCTTTTTGTATTTATCCTAGGCAGAGTGAGATTTCTTTGGTGAGAAATGCTTTTCAAAATTACTAGTATTTAATATTTTAATTGTATGATATCCAATTTTCTCATCTTGCTTGTAGCTTGTTTCTTTGAGGAAGAAGTGCCTTGCATTTAACCAGGGTAACCTGTCTAGTATCAATTGCTAAACTTCTCTATAGTATGGCTACTTTTATGATTAAGTCCTAGTGTGGGTCCTGAGCTTTGTGAGGCTGTAGGAAATGAGACACTTTTCATGAGCTGCCAAGAGGTTCCACTGGATTTCATATTTAGTTTTGAATGATGATTAATCAACATCAGGCTTTGACTTTTTTCCCCTAGAACATCAATTGCCCCAGGCAACTTTCCTAGCATTCTACTTGCTTGTAATTAAAAGTGCCATCATATTTCTAAACCCTACAATAAGAACAGTAGCTAGTATACTTCTTTCCATTAATATAACAATCTATTTTGGTACCTCGAGAACTTTAACAATTGCTCTTTTATTTTGTGCCAGAGGCTACCTATGATTCATCTGCTACCAGAGAATACAGTCCTTGCCCCAGCAAAGGGTAGATGAATAAAAGTGCAGTTAACAGTTTTCTCAGTGTCTACTTCTCAGACTACTCAGGTACTGACATGCAGACTTTGACTCTTTTTTTTCAAGAATGAGGCTTTGAAATGTTATTAGTAGTTGAACCTTCTCTGAGGAGTTTCCCTGGAATTAATCCCTACACTGGAAGAGGAAAAAGTAAAATTGGATGGTGCTACATTCAAAGTGTAGTGCATACACAACTTTCAATGCAGGAGAAAGGGGTGCTGAGGTAGGTGGTCCTCAACTAGGACAGTTGATCAAGGCTGCAGATGTAGGCATAAAACAGGCCTCGGGTAAAGGATGCCTTTGAATGGTAATGAAGGATGTGTGATATGGCACTTTGCACAGGATAATTTCATTAGAGGTTCAACAGCTGAAAGATGAAGCTAAGCACACTAAGCTGGTATGAATATCAGCCATTTAACTTCAAAAGGAGAGTTGGTAGATTGTTGTACTGAACATCCCTTTACATATTAAAAAACCCACATGATTGATTTTCAACAATTCTAAAAGAAAAATCTAGATGTAAGTATTTCCAAAAACCACAAAAATTAGAGACCAAGACATTATATAATGTGGGGAAACACTGGATCCAAAGTGTGGATACTCAAAGTTTGAACAAGAAAGAAATAAAATGCTTCTTTCCACTTTATTGTTCTTGATGTTGAAGTCATACACAAAATGTGTTAAAAATTATTTTTTGTACAAAATATAGGCCTACTTCTCTTTAGTTGCTTATTTTGGTATTGTCTTTTTTTTTAATTTTTATTTTGCAATACAATTAAGTTCTACATACAGGCACAGATTCCCTTGTTCTCCCCCCTCCCCACCCCCTCACCTTCCCCCCAGCCCGCCCCCCATTCCAATCTCCTCCAGGGCAAAGCCTTCCCCACAGACTGAGATCAACCTGGTGGACTCAGTCCAGGTAGGTCCAGTCCCCTCCTCCCAGGCCGAGCCAAGGGACCCTGCATAGGCCCCAGGTTTCAAACAGCCGACTCATGCAATGAGCACAGAACCCAGTGCCACTGCCTGGATGCCTCCCAAACAGATCAGGCCAATCAACTGTCTCACCCACTCAGAGGGCCTGATCCAGTTGGTGACCCCTCAGCCATTGGTTCATATTTCATGTGTTTCCGTTTGTTTGGCTATTTGTCTCTGTGCTTTATCCGACCTTTATCCTGTACAATAAAACAACCTCTGGAGGCATCACGATCCCTGACTTCAAGCTGTACTATAGAGCTACAGTAATAAAAACAGCTTGGTACTGGCATAAAAACCGACATGTGGACCAATGGAATCGAATTGAAGACTCTGACATTAATCCGCACACCTATGAACAAATAATTTTTGACAAAGAAGCCAAAAGTGCACAATGGAAAAAAGAAAGCATCTTCAACAAATGGTGCTGGCAAAACTGGATATCAACATGTAGAAGGCTGCAAATAGATCCATATCTATCACCGTGCACAAAACTTAAGTCCAAGTGGATCAAGGACCTCAAAATAAATCCAGCTACTCTGAACCTGCTAGAAGAGAAAGTAGGAAGTAGTCTTGAACGCATTGGCATAGGAGACCACTTTCTAAATAGAACACCAGTAGCACAGACACTGAGAGAAACAATCAATCAATGGTATTGTCTTTTATTTACAACAATATATGCCTGTGCATTCCTTGCAGTTTCTTTTCTCTGATATCTGATAAGGATATTTTAAAAAGAATATGTTATTAATTCTTTAAGAAATGTATATATTTACTACATAGATATTCTATGATGTATGGTAATCCTCTGCAGCATGTTCAACACACCAGGATACACACCCCTAAAGAAAACTTTTTTCTTCAGTTAATGGTGAAATATCATACCCACCCTTATCTCCATCTTACTATCTAGTGTGATAGTTCTCAACCTGTGGGTGGAGACCTATTTTGGCAAACCTCTATCTTCAAAAATATTTACATAATGATTCATAACAGTAGCAAAATTACAGTAATGAAGTAGCAATGAAATAATTTTATGATTGGAGGTCTGTATTAAAAAGTCATAACACTAGAAAGATTGAGAATCTCTGCTCTGGTGTTTCTCTTCTTCTTGTAGTTCTGAAGAAGCCATTGTGTTGGCTAATTTTATGTCAGAATGTCACACGCTAGAGTCATTTGAGAAGAGGGAAACCCAGTTGAGAAAATGTGTCCCTAAGATTAGACTGTAGGCAAGCCTGTAGGGCATTTTCTTAATTAGTGATTGATGAGGGAGGGTCCAGACAAATGTAGGCACTGCCAACCCTGAGCAGGTGGTCCTGGGTTCCATAAGAAAGCACTCTGAGTCATCTATGAGGAGCAAGCTTGCAAGCAGCACTCTTCCATGGCCTCTGCATCAGCTCATGTCTCTAGGTTCCAGCCCTGCTTGGGTTCTTGCCCTCACTGCTTGGTGAGGAACAGTGATATGGAACTGTGAGTGGGAAAAAAACAAAAAAACAAAAAACAAAAAAACAAAACAAAACAAAAAAAACCTTTCCACCTCAAGTTGCCTTGGGTCATGGTGGTTTTTTTTTTTCAATATTTTTATTGATTGTTTTGGAATTTTACATCTTGAACCTCTATCACAATCACTTTCCAGTCCTCCCAGGTCCAGCCCCCAACATTGTGACCCCCTTCTCCCGAAAAAACAGAAGAAGTCCCCTATGTATTGCACATATATTCGTGGTAGCATGGTCAAACTCCAAATGCCCATGCCCTTAAAGAAAACGGAATCCTCCCCTACCTGCCCCCTGGCAGAAGCCATCAGTTGAGGAGAGATACACTTATATCTTCTTGCCACATTTTTTTTTTCAAGACAAGGTTTCTCTGTGTAGCTTTGCTAGCCTTTCCTGGAACTCTCTAGCCCAGGTTGGCCTCAAACTTGCATAGATCCGTCTGCCTCTGCCTCTCGAGTGCTGGGATTAAAGGCATGCGCCACCACCACCCGGCCTCCTGGCCACAATTTTTAAGAGTTCTCTATGATGGCTTTTTGTCAAGGCTGTTACATTTCTGGGGAGGGGACATGTTGGTGTAGGGATTGTCATAGAAGCCTTCTGTATTCCTCTTTCTCAAGTCTGCAGTCATCATACCACTGCAAAAATAGTTTCCTTGCCCTTTACAGTCAGTGGGAGCATGGATCATGAACTACCACATGGTTTCTGGTGATAGCCTGTGCCACAGACTTAACATGGTTTCCTGTGACAGTACAGACCACAGATTTCAACATAGCCCTCTGCCACAGCACAGACCAGACACCATCATAGCCCCAGGTAGTACCACAGAGCAAAGACATCAACATGGCCTTAGGTGGCCGCAGAGGCCATTCACATCAACATTGCCCCCAGCAGCAGCGTGACCCACAGAGCATCAACATCATTTCAGGCTGCAGTACAGAGCACAGACATCCACATCGTCTTTGGTAGTAACATCGGCCAAAGACATCAACATGGCCGCCAGCTGTAGTAGAAGCATGACCCAAACATGACCATCCTGGTGGCAGCATGGATCACAGACATCAACATGACTTCTGGTGGCTACACAGACCACCTACATCAACAGAGTCCCCATCTGCTGTAGGACCAAGGATATCCACATGAACTTCAGGCTTCAACATAGCCTGGGACAGCAGACCACAGATACTGTCATGGCCTCCAGAGGCAGCAAAGTCCACAGAAATACTGCTGAGGTGGTCCAATCCAGAAAATGAATCATTCTTCATCTCAGACATTCTGACATTGCTCAGAACCAGGGTGATAATGGAGCTAGGCAGTATGTTTGATGACTGAGTATTCACAATGTCCAGGCTGCTGCATACCACCCCTTCAGCCCTACTTAGCAATGACGTGTTCTCCAGTCCACCACAGCCGTCTCTCACACCTGTCACTGCTGTTGAGTCTCTAGTTCCCTGCTCTCCACTTTTCGCTCATTACTCAGTTCCTCCATCTTTCCCACCTCCCCCATAGCATATGTGTTCATTTTAGTGGCATTGGAAACTGCAGTATGTATTTCTTTGCAGAAATAGCTTTACATGCACATACTCATTGCAGAGTCTTCGATCTGGTTCTAGATTTCTGGTCTCTGAAGCACCATAAATACTGGACCATTGTCAGATATCCTATTGTCAACCAGAGTCAGGGTGATGTTGCCACTTGGTACAGCATCTGCAGCTGGTTCAACGCAAGCTACTGACTGCCATACACCTCTCTGTTCATGATGTCTCCTGCCCTGAAGCTCACTGGGCTCTCACTGCCTCATGTGGCTCTGTTCTGATATCTTTCTTTCCAATTTTGTAAGTTCACTTTTTAAAAGAATCTTCCCATAAGATTTTTGTTGTTGTTGTTGTTGTTTTAGTTGTTCTGGAGCTATAGCAGACCTGGCAAATTGCTTTCCAACTGCCTCTGTCACACTAAGGAGCCTGTATGGGTCTCTCAGACTCCTTGAAGCTACTAGGTGGGTATTGGCAGCTTTATTTTCTCCCTGGTCTTGGTGTTTTATCACAGCAATAGTAATCCTATCTGAGACAGCTGATAAGAAAGCAAGCTGCTTTCTCTTTATACTGATGTGAGACATTTAAACCTTAGCCATAGCCCTTCTAACAGAACCGTCACTGGCCAAATAATCTAATCACAATAAAAAAGCAGTCTCTTTCTGTTGCTCTGAACCATTTCAGATGTGGGATATCTGCCCTGAACTTTCTGGTCAGCCACATTGTATACTGCTTGATTAATATCAAAGAATTAGGGAGGAAAGGGTTTATTAGGCTTACACTTCAGCATTGCTGTTCATCAGTAAAGGAAGTCAGAACAGGAACTCAAACAAGGCAGGATCCCAGAAGCAGGAGCTAGTGCACAGGCCATGGAGGGGAGCTACTTGGTGGCCTGCTTTCCATGGCTTGCTCAGTTCACCTTCTTATACAAGCCAGGACCATCAAGCAACCCAGCAATGGCACCACCCACCCTGGGCTGGGCCCTCCCCCATTGATTACTAAATGAGAAAATGCCTTACAGCTGGATCTCAAGGAAGCATCTCCTCAGCTAAGGCTCCTTCCTCTCTGATGATTCTAGTTGGTGTGAAGTTGAAACACAAAATGACCAAGGATACTCCACCGATATTTGTTAGGACTTCCTATTTTTCTTGTATAAACACCAGTGTAACTTGGATACTTCCTCTGCTAAAACCAACATAGCCTTTTCTCAACAAGCAATTTCACGGAAATGGCTGTCAATACCAATAGCTCTCTCCCTTTCTTCACAGCATCTTCTTGCTGTGGTTCCTCAAATCAGTGCCAGATTTGCAGATTGTCACTTTATTAAAGGCAATACTTATCATCTGGTGTTACACATATTGTTGTATTCTAACAATAAGTTTTCGCCGGGCAGTGGTGGCGCACGCCTTTAATCCCAGCACTCGGGAGGCAGAGCCAGGCGGATCTCCGTGAGTTCGAGGCCAGCCTGGGCTACCAAGTGAGTTCCAGGAGAGGCGCAAAGCTACACAGAGAAACCCTGTCTCGAAAAACCAAAAAAAAAAAAAAAAAAAAAAAAAAGTTTTCATTGGAATGTTCTTATCATTATTCTTTTTTTAGACTCATACTAAGTTCTTCCAGGAAACCAGGTCATCTTTCAAAACTGGGCCACATGACACTGCTAATTTTTATATAGAAAAATATTACATGGAAGATTTCAAATAAAATGCCACCTATTCAGTGCAATGTTAAATACAGTTGGTCTTTGGTCTCAATAAATATAAAATCCCCTTTACTCTCTTTCTTGAGTAGTACCTACATTTGGCACTCCCACTACATTCTCCATACACCAGTCTTCAGTCTGTTCTGTGTGTTATTCTTTGCAGCCACAGAGTCAATAAATCATAGAAAAAAAACTGCAAAGTGAACTGGAACCATATTGCCCATATATTGACTGTTTTACATTATCATTTTTTGTAGTCAGTAAAATAGAACAAGTATTTATATATCATTTTGTGTCTACCAAATATAAGTATTATAAATTATCTAGAAATAAAGATATTGAGGAAAATGTCAAAGAATAAAAAAGATATATGGAATGATGTATGTTAAGTTATATTAAAATATTCTCTCATTGTTTTTAAAGGATTTGAGCATATGTAGAATGTGCATCCACAGCAGGTCCCATGGATGTCAAGGATAACGCTATTCAATTAACAAAATCTTAACATATTAAATGGACATAGGAATCCTTCAAACAATCAGGGACAAGATACTGAGAATAAGTGGCTACTAATGGCTTAGCTCTAAAGACAGCATTATGCAATCCACTCTAAGGCTCATAAGAGGGAACACAATACATGGAATAGTCAGAGAATGGAGTGATGGGCATTATCATCCTCTACACTCTGTACATTTATTGTAATTATGAGATGACAAGTTGATTCCTGTCACTGGGTCTGCACAAGACAGATCCTGTCAACTACAGTCATGGAAGAGAAAAGGGTTAGTGAGACTATAACATTCACTGCTGAACTATTGGCCACTGACAATTCTGGGCATCTGAGGGAATCATTGTTTGGAGGTGTTTCTCCACTAAGGATCCCACCAAGATCCAATGCATAATCTGCAAAATACATGTCATGTAGATCGACCTGGTTAAACTCAGTGGTTCCCAAACAAAACACAAATGGAGTGTAAAGATGAGTAGTAGAGAGGAAAATATGGGTTGAGAGTGATCAGTATGCATTATGTATAGTAGGATTGTCAAATAACAAATTTAATTAATAAAATTGAAATAATATATCAATGAAAACAGTTATGGTCCTATCCTTAACTTTAAAGCAAAGAAAAATTATGAATCAGTTTAGGAAGGAAACGATGTACTCATATTATACTAAGCTTGAAAATGTTTAAAATGATTAAATAAAGTATAATCAAATTAAACTGTCATTAAAAAATAACAACTTTGCCTTTGGAAGACACATTATTAGCCAAATTGGAACTGAGGCATCAAATGTGCCCCTTGCACATTGCACATTTCAGAAAAAAAAATGCTGTTTGCTTGTGGTTTGATTTTATCCCCAGCTTATCATTGAACATTTAAAATAGCAGTCATTACTACATGAATCCTCTAGTTACCTAAAAACTTTTAAAAAGTATGTTCGTTCTTCAATTTGAATGTCCCCATGTAAGCAAATTAAGGAACATAATTTCAAATATAGAGGAAACAAAAATCTGCTTGCATTTGATAAAATCACATTTCACATGTAAGAATGTTTTACTTACAATTTTTTATTCCCCTTGTGCATGTGATTTCAAACATTTACAAAATTAAGGCTGCCGGAACACACCGTGAAAAATGTTCACATAAAAAAAAATCTCTCCACTCACTTCCTCTTTCTGAGTTTACTTGTTTCAAGAAAACATGTAAGAGAGGTCATGCATATTAATCTTCCTGTACCTAGATTATTTCTCCTAACATATGACCTCTGAGTTCACCCATGCTTTCACAAGTGAAATGATGCCTTGCTTTATGAGACTAAATGACATTTGTTTGTGATTATAACATTCATCACCCTACATATTCACTCTTTGTTTTTATTTCTGGGCTGTTTTGAATAATGCTCGGACTAATGCTATGTAGGTGCCTAAGGAAAAGAACCCAAAATGGAGTTGGTTGTTCCTACAAAATGTCTTTTTCCCCCTCGCTTTAAGGTTATATAAGGAAGTGCCATACTATTTTCTAAAATGAGTATGGATTGGCAGCCCCACCCTCAATACACATATTCCCCTTTCCCCATATCTTTACAATAGGCCAGACTGCTATGGAGAAAATGGGGAGAGAAAAGAGAGATGTTGGTTTAATGGACAGGGATTGTGATACCTCTAAGGAGTTGGCTTTGGTTATCTTTGCACAGCACCATGACTGTAGCTAGTAACAATGCATTAAATATTTCAAAACCTTCGACAAAAAAATTTACATGTTCTTCCCACAAAGAAAGTATTTGAAGTAAGTGATACCTTAGTCCTGATTTTATAACTTCAGGATGTGTATGTGACTGTAGGCATCATATGTGTATGCCATAAACACATCTAGTATATGTCAATTAAATATGTAACCAAGAATCTATCTTCAAGTAATATATATTTCAGGTAAACTATAAAAATAGTTTAATATAAGTAAATCATAAAATTAAGTACTATACACAGAGGATTCCTTATGTAGATTTATTAACTAATCTAGAGCTTAGAGTATAATTGTTAGAAAATATTACAAATTTTCTAAACATGAATAATTTCAAGTACATGAAAAATATCTACATAAATAATTAGAATGATGAATTGCACATTTTGTGCATTATTAATATGCTTCTCGTTCTTTGTATGATGGCAAAAAAGGTTCATCCATTTATTTACCATGTGTTTGTTATCATGACCATATGTAGGAACTATCAAGGCATTAATTATTTGTAGCCTAAAGAGTACATTTCTCAGCACATTGATAGGAAGCAGAAATGAAGAGTAATGGAGTAGAGGACAAACATGCTTGTTTGCATAAATAAACCAGAGAAAAACATGCTCCTGAGAGAGAGAGAGTTTCTGGGTCTCTGCAGCCTAGAAGCTTTGGAGCTTGAGACAAAAACACTGAAGGAACTACAAGGGCATGCAATGTTTGCCCTGAGACACATTTTCTCCAGGCTTCGTTTCCATATCTTATCAACAATTCTTATTTTAAACAGTTTTACCATTTTAAAGTATGTAGTCTCAGTATTGGAGAAGCCAGCCTGGGACAGAGCTGAACACTTATGGACCCATACAGGGTATAAATGATGATGTCTTTTGAAGCTGCTTTTGTGGCCTGTTTTACAGCATCACTAAACTAGAGTTCATATAATGTTCTTTCCTTGCTGCCTCTGTTAGATAATTGCTCAGATACATTTGTTATATAATAGGTTTCCTGCTGACTGAAATATAACTTAGTGGTACTTATTTATTTTTAAATTTTAACTAATAAATTTCATACGTTTATATTAAAGATTTGGAAGATAGTAAGGATATATATATATATATATATATATATATATATATATATATATATATATATATTAACCTGGAATGTTTAGCACTTAATAAAAAATTCAAAAAGCTTTGTTTATATATTCTGTAAAATAAAAAAATAAAAGTTGAATCATTTAATTATTTTTTTTTAAATTTTTATTTTGCAATACAATTAAGTTCTACATACAGGCACAGATTCCCTTGTTCTCCCCCCTCCCCACCCCCTCACCTTCCCCCCAGCCCGCCCCCCATTCCAATCTCCTCCAGGGCAAAGCCTTCCCCACAGACTGAGATCAACCTGGTGGACTCAGTCCAGGTAGGTCCAGTCCCCTCCTCCCAGGCCGAGCCAAGGGACCCTGCATAGGCCCCAGGTTTCAAACAGCCGACTCATGCAATGAGCACAGGACCCAGTGCCACTGCCTAGATGCCTCCCAAACAGATCAGGCCAATCAACTGTCTCACCCACTCAGAGGGCCTGATCCAGTTGGTGACCCCTCAGCCATTGGTTCATATTTCATGTGTTTCCGTTTGTTTGACTATTTGTCTCTGTGCTTTATCCGACCTTGGTCTCAACAATTCTCTCTCATATAAACCCTCCTCATTCTCGCTAATTGGACTCCCAGAGATCCACCTGGGGCCTAGTCATGGATCTCTGCATCCAGATCCCTCAGTAGTTGGATGAGGTTTCTAGCACGACAATTAGGGTGTTTGGCCATCCCATCACCAGAGTAGGTCAATTCGGACAGTCTCTCGACCATTGCCAACAGTCTGTTGTGGGGGTATCTTTGCGGATTTCTGTGGGCTTAAATATCCTTATAGAAGTATTCACAATGATTTTTCTTCTTTATTTGTACTATGTTTCATACACTAAGAGGATTACATTAGTGTTTTCATTAATGCCCTTTCAATAATCTCTAAAGGCCTCGATAAACATTCTAAAGTAAACACAAATTTTGAACATTTGTACATAATTTTAGTTGTTTGCTCTCTGACAGCTTCATACATGCGTAAAATTCATTTTAATTACACTCACCCTTTACCCTCTCTTACCTCTCTCTCCCACCCATAATTCTCTCCAGCTTCCTATGTGTCCCTTTCTCAAGTGTATGCATGTCTTTATTTTATGTTGTAACTGAGTTTAACCAGGGTCATCTGTGAATTCATGGTTTGCTACTGAATCACCAAAACCTGGTGGGCTCACAAGTGAATAGTCAGCTGAAAATACAGGTATCTACTAGTTCACCCAGCACAGACAGGTCCACATAACCCCCTCCCACATCTATGACTGAGCATTGACAGGGCCAGTTTTGTGCAGGTCCCTTGGAAACCACCTCAGTTGTGTAAGAGTCATGATTACAATGGCTGTGTCATGTCCAGAAGACAGAATTCTGCAGCCTTTTGCCCTGTCTTTTGGCTCTTACATTGTTTAATTCTCTACTTCTGTGATCTTCCCTGACTTATTGGGAGGGTGAAATAAATATTCTGTTTAGGACTTAGAACTCAGCACCTAGAATAGCTTTGAGCCTTTAAACATTTTTTTTTCTTTTTAACATTCTCAAAATACATTATTATATTCTGTATATGGAAATGATTAAACAATTACTTATGTTTCTACCTTTTTTAGGTTGTAGAGTGCTTATTTCAATACATAATTTAAAATGTTAGACTACATGTCATGCCAGCTATTATTTAAAATGTCTTTCATTTTAGTAATATAATAACTATGTAATATTTAAAGTATATTAAGAAAAATATAAAGTAAAACTAAAAATTTAAGCCATGCACACAACTCTGAATAGATAACTCATTGGTTAAAGATTATGTACTGCTCTTTCAGAGGATCCAAGTTCTAGTCTCAATCCCCACACAGGGCAGCTAACAACCACCTGCAACACCAGCTCAAGCAGATCTGATGCCTTTGATTTCTGCCTGCACCAATACATACACACACACACACACACACACACACACACACACACACACTCATACATTTTAAAAATTCTTTCTAAAAATGATATGCACACAGAACTTCAATGCTTTCAGCATATTCTTGAATCATCCTAATTTCTCTATATGACCAAGTTAATAATAAACAAAATAACAAAGTTACTTTGTTAGCTTACTCTTGTCCATCAAGAATTTTGTAATGCTATTTCCCTTTGTATCCTCCTTCAAATGAAGGAATAAATCAGAAAAAATTCTTTAGAGGAGGCTCTTACTGGAGGTAGGGAGCAAGGTCAACACATAAGTAGAGGGAGAGTCAAGGGACAAAGAATATCAAGGATGTTTGATTAAAACCTCACAATTGGTATTTGCCTAAAATTATAATATATGTACATGTGTATCTTAAATGAAACTATGCCACTTTTACTGACAATGCTCCCCAGAATAGTCATAGATGATCTAACAAATAGTTACAAGAGATGTAGACCTGTGCATGAGAAACCTCCATTTGAGGTGATAGTCAAGTAATCCAAATAACTACCAAAATAATGTTGGCTATTAATCTGTTGTTCTTGGTTGCTTACAAAGGTTGAAGGTGAGTCATTGTTGCTGAAGACACCACACACTTAAGACTCAGGACTGAGAAGATTCCAGCTGGATCTAAATTTAAAGCCTCCTTCTTTTGGTATAAAATTAGACGTAATAGCCCAAAGTATTATGCAAGCTGCCAAAGGAGGGAAGCAATCAATAGTCCTACCAAGTTGTGATGCTTATGAACCAAAACAATTACCAGCATGGCAACATATCCCTAATGGTACAACAATGTACTCATATCTAGATGGTAAATAACAGCTGCTAATTGAACATAAGACTCATTCTAAAGGAAGAAAATTGTGTCTGGTAACAGAAAGCAAGACAGCTATCCAGGGCTAGTCAGTTCATGGATTTTCTTTTTCTTTAGCTTTTTTTTTTCTTTTAGTTTTTCGAGACAGGGTTTCTCTGAGTAGTTTTTTGTTCCTGTCCTGAATCTCTCTCTGTAGACCAGGCTGGCCTTGAACTCACAGAGATCCACCTGGCTCTGCCTCCCAAGTGCTGGGATTAAAGGCATGTGCCACCATTGCCCGGGTTCAGTTCATGGATCTTATAAGAGAACCTACTATTACAATTAGTTTAAGAAGAATTGGGAATAGTAAGCATTGGAGAGGAGAGATGGAGGGGTAAAATGATATGTATAATGTATTCGTATATGACATTATTTAAAAATTAAATAAAATAAAAACAACTTTGTATTGGGATATTACTATGGGAAGGAGGGCAATTGCAAACAAAAACAACAAAAACACATTCCAAGTACTGGGATTTTTCAGGAATTAACTGGGGTTAGTTATAATGCAGTTATGCTTTGAGATGATTGACAGGGAGAAGCTGCAGTTTAATAGAAAATAAACAAAAAAGAAATTAAGAAAGCAGGACATGGGAGATTACAGATTCCCTTCAGGAACCATTACCCCTACATAGGGACTATTTATCTCTGATCACTGGTGGGTTGGAGCTGCAAAGGTTTTAAGTCACGGTTTAAACAAGGAATGAACCTCAAAAAATTCCCACTTAATTCACTTTCTTTTAGCCTTATGTGAGAGGTAGTGTTCATTGCATGGACACCGGTACCAATGACTAGGGATATACCCAGAGGTGGAGAACATGGCTAGTATGTGTAAGGGTGTGGATTTTATCCTCATCAGGACAAAAAGAAAATTGTCACCAAGTTTCTCTTTCATTCCCCTTAATTAAAACCTATTTTTCTTTCAATAATACCAATCAAGATTTGTTTTGTGATATTAGTGTGGAGACATTGAACAAAATCTCTGGGACAGATTGCTCAGTGCAAAGCCCAGGCTCTCAGATTATCCGAGGGAGTCTTTGGCAAATTCCTTACCTCTTCTCTAATTGTTTATAGATAACATGGCATGTATTAAATAGTCCTTACAAAAGTATTATGCACGTTGAATTAACACATGTCAAAGGCACAGAACTGGAAGTGCCTGTTAAAGACAGATGTGCCATTCTAATTTCTATGCTTTGGGAAAATCTAGCCTGATATTAGTCCTTGTGCAGTTTTCTCCTTTCTCAACACAGGACAACATATCAGAGGCACAATTTTATGTGCATTTGTGGCTGTTGTCACACCAGGAATGAAAGATCACCAGGGGTAGCACCTATGGCAATTTATCACTCTCTCAATTGCAGAAAAATGACCTGCCACATACTAGGTGTTCAATAAATATTTGCCAAGTGAATGGATGGAATTATGGTGCAACTCTTCCACCCAATATTTCAGTGTCTGGGAGACATTTACAGTGATTTCCACTTGTATGATACTGTTGAATTCCTTCAGCAGTCTTTGTGAGCACATAGGAGACAAATAGACACAGTTCAGATACACCTCTGACTTATAGTTTCATTCCCTCTAAACTCAGTTTACTAGTCATCTATGGTTAACAGTTATTGAATGTAAAAGAATGGATATATGCAAGTCATAATTTCTTTTTGTTTTGTGCCATTGTAAATAGCAGGATAAAATCATCTGTCAGGCCTCAGTGACTCAGTTGTATACCCTGCCAGTCATCAAATAGCCATAGCTGTTATCAGTGGCTAATGTACTTTACTCTTTGTGTTCAAGTAAGATTGACAGAATACAATGTTCCTTCACAATGTGAACGCTATTCATCCTACTTGGCCTCCTTATGAGACACTGTATCAGCCACCATCACCACAAATAATACATGCCCAACAATAAGAATTTTAGAGACACAGAGCACAGTCACATAACTTCAATTGAAAAAATGTTGCTATTACTCTAATTTGTATTCATTTTCATCTCTAATTTCTCTAATTTATAACGTAAAGTTTATTGCAGATATACACGCACAGAAATAATAGTAGTACATGTAGGAATTAACAACAATCTACAATTTCATATGTCCGCTCACATCATTATATTGTATTCTCACTTTTTACTTGAATGGTGGCATTTTTCTGTAAGCTATAATCAATTATCTGACTCCATCTGGACATATTTATGAAAGTCGAGGCTCTGTTGGTCTCTATTTTTGTGAGAAACAGCAGATGTCATATATAAAGTGGTTTAAATTTTAACTTATACTTTTTTTATTTACTGTGTTTTAATGATTCACTTTATTATTATTCATTCATTTGTTCATTCAACTGGCCCCTCTTATTCCTTTCAATGTTAAAATGAATTTCTTGTTTTCCTTTAATTATTGTTTCAGATATACATATATGTAAATACATAAATATAACCTGCTTAATTCCATTACTGTAGCTTATGTTTACATGTTTTTAATGGAGACCAGTGATATTGAATAACCAATTGAAGTGTTTTCCCCAGAGAAGATTGTGTCTTGCTCTCTCTGCAGTCACTAACTGCATTTAGCTTTTGATTTTCAATTGGGACTTTGTGAGATTTTTCCCTAACCCCCTTTTTATTAGGAGGTCAAATGGTGCTGTCATTTAAATGCCATTCTACTAATGGATGGGTAATAAAAATATGATACATGGACACAGTGAAATTATATTCATCTATAAAGATAAATGAAATATGCAAACATGCAAATAAATCAATTGAAGCAGAAAGTATCATGTTGAGTAAGGTAACTCAGGCTCTCTTATTTATGATCATTAACTGTGCAACTTTAGATGGTAGCATATTACATTGATTAACCCCAGAAACCAGGAAAGTAAAATGGAACTATTGCAAGGAGCTCTAGTCTAGTAGGACACATGTGCTATGAGGGGAGAATGGCCAAACGAAAGGGGGTTCTAATTGGGGAAGAGGGAGAGCAATATGGAGGGACAGAGAAGGAGGAGAAATAACATTAAGAATATTTGAAAAGTGACAGGGCTCATGATTTTCCATTTATCTAATGTCACTGTCCTTTCTAGTTTTATGCCAACTTGACACAAGCTAGAGTCATCTGAGAGTAGGGAACCTCAGTTGAGGAATGCCTCCATTGATAGGCTATAGGCAGGTCTATTGGCATTTTCTTAACTAGTGATTGGTGTGGAAGGATTCAGGCCTTTGTGTGTGTGTGTGGGGGGGGGCAGGGAGGCACCCTTGGGTTGGTGGTCTTGGGTTCTATAAGAAAGCAGGCTGAGAAAGTTAGTAAGTAGCATTCCACCATGGCCTCTTTATCAGTTCCTGCCTCCAGGTTCCAGCCCTGTTTGAGTCCCTGTCCTGACTTCCTTTGAGGTTGAATAGCATTATGGAATTATAAGCCAAATAAATGCTTTCCTCTTCAATTTGATTTTTTTTTGTCATGGTGTTTCATCAATAGAAACCTTAAGACAATTGCAGTGTGTGTGTGTGTGTGTGTGTGTGTGTGTGTGTGTGTGTGTGTGTTTATGTGTGTGTGTGTGTGTTGTATATGTGTGTTTGTTTGCATATGCATGCATGTATGTATGTATGTATGTATGTATGTATGTTACACAAACACATATTTAGTTTAGTTAGTTAGTTTGTTAGATGCTAGGCCACTAAGGGTGATAACACTTTCCTCAAGGGTCATAGTATATCTAGCAAAATCTCCAGTAGTTAACTTCTTTTCAAGGTTTTAGTTAGGGATGTCCAAGAGATTCCCAAAACAATATAGGCTATTGATGTTGCCCTGTGTTGCATTCCAGAACTTGAAAGTAAGTAGCGTTTGCTGAAGGCACACAAACTTCAAGTAAAGGACTTGGGGAAATTGAGCTGGAAGTGACACACAACCCTCCCTCTGCTCTGAGAAGTACCTCTGACTGAACCAGTGTGTGCTATAAATGCTGCAAAGGGAGAGAAACAATCAGTAGTCTATCCAGCTGTGACAACTACAGAACACAACAAAAATCATTATGGCAGTATATCTTCAAAGGTGCAACAGTAGAACTTACATCTTGGTCATAACCAACAGCTGTCTAATTGGACTGAAGGTCCACCCAATAAAGGGGAATTCAACACTGTAAAACTGGCCAACTACCTATGACTGGTGAGGTCCTATGTCTTAGAGGCGAGTCTACCACTGCCACTCTTCTAATCTAGTATAACTCTTAACTGTGTTCTATGTATTTAACCTTATGACACAGATAATGTTTCTGTCCTCCTTGCTCAAAGGCACTTCTTTTTGCAGCAGATGAAGATCATTAGAGGAAGCTGTGACTGCTTAAAATACAGAGAACTGTAGTGCATTCTTTGGTTAGCATAGCATGGGTGTGAAGGTGAGATAATTGAGAAATTGTTGTGTACTAGGTTTCTATTCACTAATGAAAAATTGTCTAACTCTGGTTCAGAACACTTGGTGAGCATGTATATTTGTGCAGTATGGTGATATTTTATTTGTACTGAAATGTGATTTGTATGTTAATAAAGTTGCCTGGGGGTCAAAGCTATTAGAGCCACAGAAGAAGCTGGGCGTTGGTGGCACATGCCTTTAATCCCAGCTCTTGGGAGGAAGAGCTAGGTGGATCTCTGTGTGTTCAAGGATACAGCCAGCATGGAGACACATGCCTTTAATCTCAATACCAACCATAGAAGACCTGGAGGTCTGTACAGACAGGCAGTGGCGAGGCAGTCATGTGGTTGGGTTTACAACCAATGAGAAGGCAGAACAGAAAGTCTATATAAAGACAAACACACAGGAAGTAGGTCTCTTGGCTGAAGAGGATAGTTTCAGCAGTGAAGGGTAAAGCTCTTAGCTCTGACCTCTTGGGTTTTCATCTTTGCATTGGTTCTGTGTTTCTTATTTAATAAGATGGTTACTTCTACAGTGTAGTGCAGTGGATGATAATTATAACATGAAAAATGAAATTTAGGTAAAAACTGTTACATGAGAAATTGTTGGAATATTTTTGCTCACTGGTAGAGGTTGAAGTCTCCCTATGGCCTGGCAGCTTATTTCAATGTCTGGGCGACATGGAGTTCCCTCCCTCCAGCAGAACTTCCTGTCTCTATTTGTTTTTATCTGGAGAATGTCCCTGGTCCTGGATGACTGACCTTATCTGAAAGCTATCTCTAAATCAGATGCCTGATGTATCTGTAGCTTGAACCCTGGCACAGATTCTTGCTGGTAGACTTCTTTGCTGCACATACTAGGAGCCTTATAACAAGAGCAGCCTCTTAATGCAAATTAGGTGATGCTCCAGCCACTGTCCCCAGCCTTTATATTCCCCTTTCTTCCTGAAATAAAGGGGAGTTGTAACACTTCACCATCTCCCTGGAAAGCTGTCTCTGCTGACTCCCAAGCTGCTGGTCCTGGCTCACTGGTTTCGGCTCCCTCCCTGCTCCCAGAATGAACTGCAAGAACTAACCACTTTGAAAAGAAATGTAATAGGATTGTTTGTTTCTTGCTCAAATATTAATAACAACTTAAATTCGAGATTTTTTGATAGTCCATAAATAAATAAAGTTATTTTGGTATTCTTGTATTAAATGTGGCATAAAATTGATAAGAAATGCATATCGGTAGGAGTAAAGAAGGAAAAATGATGGAAGCCACCATAATGACACAAAAGAGTAAGTAAAACAGGACCTACCATGAAAATTAAATTCATAATGAGAAAACAAACCCGATAATATCCTCAATATGTTTGCCATGGCAGAGCAGAATTATAAAAGAAAATTAAGATACTACATAATGAAAAAGTAGAGGAATAAGAAGGATGAAAAGTCTACATTCCTTACATCATAGCATGAATAAATGACAGTCTTTAATTAAGTTTCCCTGTGTTCCAAATTTAATGAGGTACTAAAGAATAATTAAATATGCAAATACAAACAATGATAACTATTATATCTGATGGAATTAATACCAAAGCCAGAATATTTTGAGAGCTTAAAAATTTAAAACAGAGAAAAAAATTAACTACCTGAGACAGATGATAAAAGAACATATGCATAATTTAAAAGCAATTTTTTTCTCATTTTTATTAATTATTTGAAAATTTCATAAAATAAATTTTGATTGTATTCATGCTCCTACTCTTTCCTAGTTCATCCCCACATAATTTTGCAGCAAATTTTATGTATGCTTTTTATATTTTTATAATCTATCAGATACACTTTGTGCTGTTCATATATACTTTAATGTATGGATCTCACTGAGGTAGTCAACCCATCAGTGGCCACACCCATAAGGAAAACTGATTCTTCTCTGCTAGCACCTATCACCTGACAGTAAGTTCATATCTAGGAATGGGTTTCTTGTCCGCTGACCTGTCTATGAAAGAACTGTGTCCTGCCTATGCCTGAGGCAGACTAAGATAGGCTATTTCAACTACTGTTATCAAGGCCAAGAATCTATTGTTAAACAGGACGTAGGACCCAGTAAAGAAACTACTAGTTTCTCTTCTAGTGGACACAATATTAAACCAACTCCTATGTCTTATCAGTGCATGCATAGATTAGGGTTTTGCTCAACTTTCATAAGAGAAACTTCTTTTTTGAAGCCAATGGCAATTAACACAGAAACCTAAAACTGGTCAAATTGCAGACAATGAGAGACTATGGCCTACTCAGCCCTAAATGGGATTTATATATCACATTTCCTGCTGCCAAGGCTTGGGGATCATTGTTGAAAGTAGAGTGGAGAGACTGCAGGAGCCATAGGTGGTGGGTGTGGGGGTTTCAATGAAAATGGCCTCCATAAGGCTCATAGAGAGTGGCACTATGTGAAAGGATTAGATGTGACCTTGTTGGAGAAGTATGTCACTGTGGATGGGCTTTGAGGTTTCAGAATTGCCAGCCAGGAGCATTGGCTCTCTCTTTTTACTGTCTGTGGATCCAGATGTAGAAAGTTCAGCTACCATGTTTGCCTGCTTGCCACCATACTTCCCATCATGATGACAGTGGACTAAACCTCTGTGAAACTGTAAGCAAGCCCCAATTAAATGCTTTCCTTTATAAAAATCTCCATTGGTGATGGTATCTTTTCACAGCAGAACACTAAGACACTAGGTTACAAGAAAATTTTAATAGGCAAATTTGCATCAGATGGAGTTGTTTTTATCTCAGAGTTGGGTGATGTATTGAGCAACAGGAAGTTGGTAAGACTGGTTTGGGGGTGATACAAGCCTTGACATCCCTACTGAGTAGAATCAACACAAGATAAATTCATCATTGTGAAAAACAGTGACAGCACATAATAGGGAAATGACATGCAACCCTCTTTTTCTTTTCCCCAGAAAAGAATGATGTACTAAGACTAAAAGTTATGTCATCATGAATTTTTTCAATGCATTTCTTTTCCAAATTCTTTATGCATTTGTTACTTATAGGAAGTCTGGGAGCTATAATAACACTGCAGATGTTATTATATCCTTTTGAATACTCCTTCAAAATGGACTGACTTTCATGTTGGCTGTGTATCTAGAAAGACTATAAATATATTTTTCTTTAAAATGTGTGAAAATTATTTAATATATTTGCTTAACTTAATATCAAACTTACTTATTTAGTAAGTGTTATAAATATAGGCATGAAAAAGGTTTTTCATACCACACCATCTGTCATATCCTCTATTCCTTTGCTATATGATTCAGTCTAAATTATTTATAATTAGTACCTATATTTCTCATGGGGAGATAATTCTCTCTACCAAACACATGTTTTCTCAAGCCACAACTTTACTTGGCAACAAAGGTACCTTCATTTCGAGTTCAGATGTGTCTTTCTAAGAATGCTTTACTTAAAGCCCCTGATCTGAATTAAGTGTGCAAGTCTGGGTCTTCTCTTACATTCAAATAACATATTTTATCAAAATATATAGACTTCATGAGGATAAAAATTGCTTCTGCTACTTACATGTCCAATATTATACTTGAACTTTTAATGGTAGCTAGAAAACTCTCAATGAAAAGGAATTCAAGGACCAATCCAAAGCTATGGTGGAGAAAAATACTGTCTCCTCTAAACAAGAAGTCAACATTGTCATATCTAATCTACTTATTATTCAGTACATACTACTGACATAGAATTGTAAAGGTGTAAATACATCACTTCCTCTGTTTACTGTCTTTTAATACAGTCATGAATAATTTGGAGTTTCTATCATTTCAATATTGAGAAACAGGTGCAAGCTGTTTATTGTCTGTGTTACAATTCTTTGAAATCAATATAAACTATGTTGGTTTCTTTTTTTGGACTATATTATTGCCTTTTCATATTGACATCATTTAATCTTTTGCTTGAGACAAATTTGGCATGATCATTTCAAAGACTGACTAAAAGTAAATTTAATCAGCTTCCACTGCATTCTATTAGAATAATAACAATTTGATGAATGTTTTCATATTTTTACACATGTGGCCGGGTGGTGGTGGCACACGCCTTTAATCCCAGCACTCGGGAGGCAGAGCCAGGTGGATCTCTGTGAGTTCGAGGCCAGCCTGGGCTACCAAGTGAGTTCCAGGAAAGGCGCAAAGCTACACAGAGAAACCCTGTCTCAAAAAACAAAACAAAACAAAACAAAACAAACAAAAACAAACAAACAAACAAACAAAAACAAAATACACATGTATTCCTTGTGTCCAAGCTACACTAAAAGCTTTCACAATCATAAAATGAAAATGAAATAGTCATGTTTTTAGCCATCAGTTACCTATGCCCTCATCTTTGGTTCTTAATTCTTTGTGATCAAACATACTTCAAACACAATTTAGGACACACATCAATCCTGCCCTTAAAAGTACAAAACTGTTTTTAATCATTTAAGAAATAATTATGCTTATTGTACCTTTATGATAGTCCCTTAATTAGCTCAGGTGTGATGCATAGTTAAGTTGTGACCAATTGTTCATTTTAAGACTTGAATGTTACATAATTCCTGTTCCTCAGTTATCTCATATATATAATAAGAAAATAGCACCTATTGCACAAAATTACTACATTACATTGATTATGGGAAATGTCAGAAAAAATGAAATCTAAAATTTAAAGCCACAATATTCATCATTTTAATAATTGTTCTTGTTATAATGAATCTCAGTAAACAGGAAATTAGGAGGAATAGAATCATCTAACTTGTTTCACAACTACTTATAAGAAACACTATTTTTTAAGTTTTGTGAAGATTGTAGGGCATGCTTTGCTATACCATCTAATTTTTTCAACATAATTCTTTATTGGTTCTTTGAGAGTTGCACATCATGTACACCCCAATCCCATTCACCTCCCAGTCCTTCCATTGTCTTTGTGGCAGTGCAGACCACTCAGTTCAGCATGACCTTGGTGATAGCATAGCCCTCAGATACCAACATGGCCACAGTTTGTGACCCAGACCACAGGTATATATATGGCCTTTGGTGGTTCCATGGACCACGGACATCAACCCAGAGCCTGGCTGTGGTAGGATCATGGAATCAAACATGATCCTCAGTACCTCAGTAGCAATCTGGGCTTGAATATCACCATGGCCAAGAGGTGGGGAGGTGGGGGTGGGCAGTGGGAAGCATAGAACTTCCAGATTAGCATGTTCCCAGTGGCAGCATGGTCCTTGGGCACCAACATGGACTCAGGTTTTCCATCCAGGCCCCTGTCATCTGCATGGACTTCAGTGCTTACTGAAATCACAGACGTCAACACGGATCCTGGCTGCTACAGGGCCATGGACCCAGACTTGGCCATTGGCAGCTGCCGGGGCCTTGATGTCATCATGTCTCCCAGTGGCAGCAGCATAGCCCTCATATACCAAAATGGCCAGAGGTGGCAGCCCAGAACCCAGTCATCCCTGTGGCCTTGGTGGCAACATGGGTCATGGACAACACAAAGCAAGACATGGCCCTAGGCAGCAGCTCAGGCCTGGACATCACCCTGGTCCTGGGTGGCAAGCAGGCTGACAACATCAGCCTATTCCTCACCACCCTTGTTTCTTTGGAACTTCCTCTTACCATAACACATGAATCATTCTTCCTCTCTTTCTCTCCCATTTCTTCGACATATACTTGCTCATAATGGCACTTATTGGCCTGGCTCCATAACACATCATGCTGGCCTGTGGATGCTTCAGGCAGGCTGGGCCATACAGTATGCTTCTTAATCATTTTTATATTTGTCTAAATCAAATACTCTTTCTATAGAGAAGTCATGTGATGATTATCACAAACTCAACCAATACAGGGCCCAATTATTCTATTCATGGAAATGCTATAATAAGGCTACCTTGGTAAATACTGTCCTTCTCATAACCCAATGTTTCTTTGCCAGTACATTCACAGATAGCACATTCAAAAGGTGGTGCTAAAACATGACTTTATTTGTGATATGTGAAGAGTCATGAAGAAAACTTGAATGAAGACATTAAAACAGTACAGTCGTTTGCTTTCATTAGTGTTTCTACAACAGAAAAGTATGCAATGGAATTCTGTTTCTCTGTTTTGCTTTGGTTTTTACAAAGGAATCCTTAAGAAGCAAAAATAGAAGAAAATATAGGTTGCAGCAACAGGATCCTGAGTTAGAGGTAAGCCTGGGTGACATTCCAAATTCAAGGATAACCTGAGCTACAAAGAATGAGGCTATCTCAACTACAGGAAAACAGGCAAAAAAAAGGAAGAAAGAAAAGACAAAGAAAAAGAAAAGAGAGAATTCTTTTCATTACAAGACTAGGACCATGAGATTTATTTATTACTTAAACACATATATTTGTCTACATTCTGTTTGAAAGTAGTGTTTGCATGATTCTAGTTAAATTACATCCACAGAATGTTAAATTCACAAGTCTCCTATGCCTTGTCTAGAATTATAAAGCATACTTTTTTAAATCTATTCTCACACTTTTAATGGCATCTTTATCTATTAACATTCAATTTATTTCATCACCTAACTCTACCACACTGGAACAAGTATGGTGACTTTTTATACCTTTAATCAGAAAAAGGTGTCATGAATTTTTACAGAAAAAGGTTCCTAGCCTAATTTTGATCCCATTACTGAGAATATTTAATATATATGTCTTACATAAATAAATAAAACATTGAGATATTCCAAATTAACACATATGTTCACAAAAGAAAGATAGGGCATGTATGAAATTAAGTATTCCTGCAATATTAATCTTTAAAGCAACACAAGGAAGATGACATATTTTAATTCTGAATCTTAGTTGCCTGATTATGATTTTATGTATGAATACTTTCATACTAGACTAGTAACATATTATAAAATAAAAATATCAACATGCTTATTGAAAACTTTACTTTTTATGAATACATTGTAAGGTATTTAATGAATTCTCAGTAGATAGGTAATAGCAGGTTTTTATTACTTTGTTGATATAACCCATGGCATGTTATTTCCTTGGCAGAATTTTCCTTGTAGCTTAATTTTTGCCTTAGGTTACATTCCTGTAATAAAACTACTGGGTCAAACAATACAGCCCCTAAAGGCTTTCTCCGCATGCCCACTTCTTGTTAAAATTATAAATTTGCATAAATTTGTACCATTAGCAAATGTGTGTGGGAATGTGGGCTATCCTAGACTGTTCAGGGTTGTGCATTTCCAAGGTGAGCTAAGGCTGGCTCTGCTGTATCACAACACCCATATACAAACTGACCAAATAACCAGGTTAACTTCTCTAGTTCTAGAATTTATCCTATTTTCGGTCTTCTAGGCACCATGACTGCCTTTTTAAAAAACAATTCACTTTAAAGCATGTTAAAGTTTTATTTCTTATATTATATTGATACTTATCAAATGATATACATTTTTAAAAATCTATTCTATTCTGTAATCTATAATTCAATGATAAACTTAATGATGAAACTGGCACACAAATGATAGCATTAAAACTAATTGAGTCATTATGCTGTTTTATGACCTGAAAAGTTTTGAAAACAGAAACTGGAATCATTCCACTATTTAAATAATTTATATTAAAGTCAAGAAACTTGGGTTTTTATACTCTCCTTAGAAATTCAGTTGACTAGGTTTACAGTACCAAGCAAGAATTCCATTCAATTTAGTAGACCTTAAGCATAATTAGACAGCTGTTCATTACTTATGAGATGTAAGTGCCATTACTGTTCTGCAGAGTGATGATCTTGTCATGTTGTTGTTCATTGTTGTGATTTATGTGTGTCAAACTAGGTAGGTGTGTTAATTATTTTCCTTTCTTGGCAGCTTGCATAACAACTTTCAATACTACCAGAGCTGTTACTCAGGGATAAATTTCCTCCTTGTTTCCATCTTCATTTTTCCAAGTTCTGTATGCTAAGTCTATGGTGGCTTTAACAATAGAGTCTTCAAGTTCTGGGAAGCAGTCAAAGGCAGTGGCAATAACCTAGATTGCTTTGTATATCTCTTGGACTCCAATGACCAGCAACTTAAAAGGAATGTCCCATGCAAAGAAATGGAGTTCTTGTTGGTCTATGCCTCTTGCAAGGAACATTATCACCCTAAGTAGTATAATTTTCTTGACTCTATTTTTTTAATTCATTATATATTCAGTTTAGTAATATTCTATCAGACGTACAAATATGAAAATTTATCTACCATGGGTACTGGGGTAGTCAGTATAATCTCAAACTGCATTTTAAATACTTACTGTAATAACCAAAAATACTTGTAACTCCAAATCTCTCGTCCAATAAACCTCATTTTTTCAGCTGAGCCCGTCACAAAATTGCCTAAAATGCATAGAGTAACTGAATGTGAGGTATCCAACCCAACAGATACATCTACACTCAAAGCTCACGAATCGTTGCAGAATAGAGTTTGAAGACTATTCAGAGATGGAGGACCAGGATGTCTGTTGAGAGATAATGTCTTCTGTATATGGAAGGAAACTACACCAATGAATACTGAAAACATGGTCACTTGAACAAGACATGTCCAATGACAGCAACATCTGACATCTCGTATGGATGGGGAAATTACCCAAAGCCCATCTCCTGAATGGAGAAGTATAGACCATTAATGAATGCTAAGAGAGGAAGAATCCATCTTTCCAGAGATGAGACCTTCAATAAGATATTAAGTCTGAAGTGGTCAAGAATTAACACAACTATACATAAAAGCAATAGTAAATGGACTCAGCAGGATGCATATATATATATATATATATATATATATATATACACATTTATGTTACTTATAAATGAATATCAATGATAGCTAAAGAAGAAGAACCTATAAATTTCAGAGGGAGTTGTTAGGGGCACAGGAAGTTTTTGAAAAAAGACAAGGTTAGACAAATAATTTAACTACAGTATTTATATATGAAATACTCAAAAACTAATAAAATGAACATAAAAAATCAACTGAAATAATTGATATAATTTTGTTAAAAATAAATGAAAAACATTTAATAATGTATATTGAAAAAATCGTGAAAAAATAAGTAGACCAGTCACATATTATTGCTAGATAAAATTAAATGCTGTATTTTAAAGAAAATACAAAGTTAAAAATCAGTGACTAAGTTCACTGTTTCCACACTGTTCAGAAGATACAAAAGATGGATTGTGAGCAATTGTTTACAGGAGCCAGCATAGTCATTTGCAATGATGTCTATTGAGCTATGAGCAGCATGTACACTGAAAGTCAAAAAACAGAAAGTGGGAATAGATTTCAATCTCTTTAGGGATATTTCAGTAGGTTAATAAGAATAATAGAGAACATAGTCAGTAGTATCCATGAGTACAATTTTAACTGGGTAAAAAACATTGAACTCTCTTTCAGTGTAGCTGTTCTGCCCAGTCTTTAAAGAGAAATTAAATGCAGCTTTTCCCATCAAATTTAGAACAAGGGAATTGTACTGATAACATCAGTCTAGTACTTGTGTGTCTACTCATTTTAAACAACCTTTGTTAATGTACGAGCATTTTATTGTCTTCATGAATTTTCATTTGTATTTTAAATCTCATTAAAATTGTATCTCTAAGAAACTCACAAAACATCACAAAGGAGACTGAAGATTTATATCCAAATATGTGTTTAGCAAGAATAATGTCCTTACTTAATCCATAGGAAAACAAAAAACAAAAACAAAAATAAATGAAAAAAAATCAATGATCAAGTTTAAAACAATTATGATTATCAGCATTAGTTCAAAGAACAAATATAAATGGTCAATAAATATATTTTTTAAAAAAATCATCACCATTAGCCATGAGAGAAATATAAATTAAGTATACAATGTGATATCACCTTATCCATAAAAAATACTGGTCACCAAATTAGTAAACCAAGTAAATACTGGCAGGGATAAGAAGAAATCAGATTCATAAACTAGTGGTGGGAATATAAATTAGAATTAATATAATGGAGATTAGTATAAATATTTCTCAACACAATACTAAAACTGCAACTATCACACAATTCACCTACTCTGCACATGAATGCAGAGCCTAAGAAATGGAAGTAATATAAAAGAGATCTTTGAATATTTATAATAACTATACATCGTGTACTGTGGCAACTAGATATGGTTCCAGGCTATAAAATCATCCAACAAACCTATTAGCAGGTCATACATTTGTAGGAAAATGAAGTGGGGAACACTGCATTGAAAAGAGTAAGCAAGATATAGCTGGGTGGTGGTGGCACATGCCTTTAATCCCAGCACTCAGGAGGCAGAGGCAGGCAGATTCTCTGTGAGTTCGAGGCCAGCCTGGTCTACAAAGTGAGTTCCAGGAAAGGTACAAAAAACTACAAAAAAAAAATACAGAGTAAGCAAGATATAAACATTTTATGCTGTGTTATGGAAATGGAAAATTAAAAATATATAAATAGTGGCAAAAAGGTGTGGGAGAAACCATCACATTAAAAATGGATTTAAGAAGTCTTCATGAGATGGGACTGATATCTGACATGGCTGGGGGTAACAAGAACTGGGGCATGAGATGTTTCCATCAAACCTCTCCCCTCAGGGATCAGGGAACTGTGCAGAAGAGGAGGAAGAACAATTGTAAGAGCCAGTGGGGTTGGAAGACACAAAGGGAACAGTGCCTTCCAGACAAAACAGGACGGCACACATATGAACTCAAAGAGACTACGGCAGCACGCACAGGGGTTACACAGGGTTAACCAGATGGGGTTCCAAACCTGAAAGGGAAAGTAGACACAAGTCTCCTTTTTAAGCGAGAAGCAATCTCCAAATTGACAACCCGACCACTTGCAAAGGAAAATTTAGTTTTCTCAAACAGAGTCTCATGGGGTTTATAAAACACCTTAAGGGCATGTCCACCAGTGGATCGCCAGCACAAAACATATCCAATGTTATTTTGTGAGGTTCTTTTTCTTGGGGGAGTCTGGACATTTTCTTTAAAATCTTACTGATCTTTTGGTTATAATTTTGTGTCAGGTTTTGTGATTGTATAGGTTCTCTCTCTCTCTCTCTCTCTCTCTCTCTCTCTCTCTCTCTCTCTCTCTCTCTCTCTCTCACACACACACACACACACACACACACACACACACATTATATATATTCTCTGTTGAGGAGAGTACTCTCCATGTATTTAAAATTTCATTGTTTCAGTTGCCTACAGTCATCTGTGTTCCAAATATATTAAATTTTTAAATTACAAAGATAAAAACTTAAGAGTGTTCATTGTCACATATTGTTGTAATTACCCCATTTCAGAATTATTTAGTTCTGATGTCTGGCTGTTCTGAGATGTAAATTAAAGCTTACCATAGGTGTGCATGTAAAAGACAAAGTCAGTGGATATAATATTGTGAATTATTTAGACTTTCAGATACTCTCTGAGAATTTGGATTGTAGCAGGAGGAAATAATGCAATAAATAGGTTGTATAAAGTTATCATAAATCATAGAAATTAAGTAAAAAACGAAGTGGTAGTCTATCATTAAAAACTTGAATAACAGACCAAGGCCCTTCAATCTTACTAAAGTCTGGTGTAGCAAGTAGTTTCACAAAGGAGCATACAAACCCAGTCCATATTGAAAGCTCTACATTAAGTTTGGTATTTCCCAATTCTCATTAAGAATAAGGCTGTGCTTATAGAAATAATAGATACTATTATCTTCAAATAAGAATGAACATTTATATATTGCAATAATGGAATTAAATTACTAGAAGTATCTGTGTTGAAATAAACTATACAATCTCTGTTTCTACATTGAATTACTAATAGAGTCATTAAATATCCATGCATTATTCAGGATCATCTTACTTTCTTTAGTATCTCATTTTCTACATATTAATTTAATGGTGTGTGCCCTTTTTATATTTGTTTAAAATATAATGCACTGATCCTTGTTCCAGTACATTGCATACCAGGGAGATACTTTGTTCATATTATTTAAGATAGGTGAAATAAATGGAGGGAGCCACTATTCAAGGGTCAGCAGTCCTATTCAATTTCTCTTTTATTTTTAATTTTTTGAATAAGCTAAAATTCTTCCTTGTTATATAATTTTTGCGGCTCAGAATGGAAGTTATGTTCATTGGTAGTTTATGATTATTTTCACCTATTTTGCTGAGGCAATCTCCATTGTAACAAAACATATTTCTCAACAAATAACTCATTTTCAACAATATCCAAACATTTTAGCAAAGGGAGTATAAAATCTTTTTGAGAATTTCAGCTACATAAGCTGTTTGTATGCTTTCTACTTTGGAAATTTTTCAGTTGTATTTTTTCCCTTTATTGGAGAAAATCAAAGCATTTATATTTTCCTTTCTTTTTTTTCTTACAACATAATCCTACAAAATACACAAATTTGAAAACAGGTCATTTGTCGTGGTTTTCTCATCATTAAAAATAAATCACCTACATTTTTGTGAATAAGAATTTTCTTTAATGTGTGTTCCACCATTTTCCCTTGAATGTATTATGAAAGTAGTGAGAACTTATGATAGGGGACAACCTGAGGCCGAGTCCCACAGGTGGAGCTGCTTGCAGTGGGTTGATAGTTAGTCATGAGACTTCTCAGCATAAACTATGTTGCTTTAAAAGAAAAAAAAATCCAAGCTAATGATTAAGTATAGACACTTGGTTGTCAGATTTCTCACCATTCATCAATGAAACTTCTCTTTCTAAGAAATGGCCATTACAGAAAAACACATCCAGTCAAAACACAGAGTTATGCTGCCAGTCTGTAACACAATTCCTGGCCGGAACGGTAAGGAACACTATGGAAGTGGTGGCTGAAAGACTTCAAGAGCCAGTTTGGTGTGAAAGGGTGTCTCCTAGTAATGTCACAAGCTGCACCTATAAAGTCTCACCAACATGACTGGCTAAACATATGGTGAACAAGGATGACAACAGTAGATATGTCAAGGTAGATGAAGAAAACAAAATGAGGACACAGCCCTACCTAAAGAACTACGGGTAACTCAGGAATGATGAGTGCAGGAGAAATAATCTTCCTCAGGGAAAAGCACACCAATACCAAGTGATCAGTCCTAAATCATATATGTAAGTAACATTATGCAGACTGTTCAAGCTGTATTTCTCTATTTTGAAATATATATGTATATACACAATATAAATGTATACACATATAGAAATGTGCATAAGAGAAATCAATGAAAAAAAGAAGCCTTGAATCTGAAAGAGAGCAAGGAGTGGTATATGGAAGAATGTGGAGGGAGAGCATGGTAGGAGAAATGATGTAACTAGATTCTAATCTCCAGAATAAATAGTAGTAAACATTTCCTCAAAGAAAGCAAAGAAGAAAAGCTATTGAACTGTGAATTGTAACAATATTATTGATTATCGTAGCCTTACTCTTTTATGTACCACTCCACTTCCCTTAGTACAGCAGTGACACAGGACAAGAGCAGAGGAAATAGATTTTAAACCAGTGAAACTCTCAGCTTCTCTTAAACCATTAGCTTTCAGCACAAGGTCCTCATAACCCGAAAGGTACATTGTTCTTTCACAGTAATTTATAGTATACAAGGAATTTTTTTCTTGCTAAATATGTCTCAAGAGAGATCTAATAGTTATAGATTATTTTTTCAATATTTCACTTACTTTTTAATTAAAATATTAGAAGTCTATATAAAATATTGTCTATATCATAAATCTCATTTTTTCATGATAACAGTCTGAGTTTTATTAGTGTTTTCTTCACTTGGATGGGGTTGAATGGGGTGTAGATGGAACTTCAACGCACCATGGAACAGATATGGAAGACACAAGATGCCTTTGGGAATTAGTTCTCTTCTTTAACCGAGTGAACTGTGTGGATAGAAATCAGGTCTTTGGTGTTGGTGGGATGCGTCTTACAAGCTAAGCTGTATCTCCAGCCCAAGTTAAGGACAGTTTTTGAACCAGCTTTGGAAATGAAGTCCTAACCTTAGAAAGTTAACAGAGAAGATGAATGTGAATTGTAACAAGTTAATCCAGGAAAAAAAGAACATTCTAAGTCTGGCATGTTTTGGAGCTCTATTTCTATGGAAGAATTTCAAGGAACACAAATTAGCTCTGTGTAATTGAGAAAGACCATGGTGGCTGAACATGCAGGGAGATAAATTTTACAGGAGTGGAAATGAAACTGGAGACAAACTAACAAGTTGAGGAATACTGAAGAATTTGGATGTATACTCTAATTAACAAATAATCAAAAATTTTATGGATTATTAAAATTATTTAATATCAGTGTCTAAAAATCTTATTTTGACAACAGTTTGCTTGAGAGTTAACCATAGGGCTAAGAGAAAGAAAATGATATTTCCAATAGTATTGTCAATATCTAGGGTGATACAATGAAGGATAATATAAGGAATTTTGCAAGGATAGTTTTGACAGAGTTTGATCATCCATTATTGTGTTTAAAATAATTAAACATAAATACTCTTTCAGAATATTTGAAAAAGAAGATAACATTACATATTATATCAAATTATGTAGAAAGAGTATTATGACAAAATCCATATTCATAAGTTACAAAGTGTCAAAGTAAAGTATTACACATAATTACATACATACACACACAAACTTAATAATTTTACACATTATGTAATACTGGAAATACAGATTTAAATAAATAAATAAATAAATAAATGCATTCACAAAAAATGACAATGTATTTGTATCATTAATTTTCAGTTACAGATGTTCTTATATGATAAAAGTATAGGTCTCCAAATTCCCTGCACATTAATTTCTGCAGTTCTGTATTTTTAGTAGGTAACCTGCATGTGTATGTGCGTGTGTGTGTGCGTGTGTGTGTGTGTGTGTGTGTGTGTGTGTGTGTGTGTGTGTAAATCACAGAACATTCATTCACCTCAGGTACCGTCTCTGTTCTCTTTTGTTTATTTGTTTGAGACAGACCTTCATCAGACTAGGGTTTACCACTCAAGTAGATTGCTGGGAGCTAGCTCCAGAGATCCACCAGTCTTCTGTCTGTGTAAGCTGGGATTTCATTCCAGATTTTCCACATGTATTCTGGGAATAGAACTAAGGCCTCCATGTTCACAATGCAAGCATTTTACCCACTGAACTTTTCCTGAATTGTTGATGATCCGGTGGTATCTCCTTATTCGCCTAAAACACCTTGTGTCTCATGAAGAGAAGACTCTTCTTCACATTCATTGTGAACTTTTGTAATGTGTGTAATAAGTTGTTAAGCCATAATTTATATTCAGTATAGACTGTCTGAATTCAAGATTAAAAGAAAACTACTTTTCAATCTACTATCTATCTTTACCTAGGGTCACTTATCAATGAGAATTAAGTAGTAGGTAGTGAATCAAACCTACTTCCCTTGCTATTTGAGATCAAACTTTGAAGTCTTTGTAAAGCTTGTTTATTTGTTTAGTTAAGAGACTCACTACATCATCTAGGCTGACTCAAATGCTACATCTCTCTTCAGTATATCAATCATTGGGATTACACGAATATACTATCAAAGCATGTCTAGGTGTGTATTTTTGTTCTTCACATTTCTATGTTCAGAAAATTTTCACATGCCATCAAGGATAATGAAAAACATATTAACTTTTCAAAAACTAGTTGTTAGGATAGAGTTCTATTTGTATACTCACTAATATCATTTTGGGCATTTAGTGTTTATGTAGTTCTTAATATTAATATTATAATTTAAAAGAGAAAATATACACACAAACTTGTTTATGTGAAAAACCTGGAATAAAATTCATTACATGAATTTCAATTTCTTTCCAATAACTTTTTGTCTAAGAAAACACCATTATACTCTCAAACATATAATTTATTATTAACCATGGGACTGAACAAAATAACATATGCCTTAATTATCATAAGTGAAGGAGAGCTATTAATTTTCCTAACATATGAAATACACTAATTGAATTGATACATATAAAACAATTTACACAGTGCCTGGCAGAATGTAGGGGCTGTATGAAATTGATAAAATAGTTGTTATCTGTATTTTTATATTTTCTTTATTGATTTTAGACTTATAAATCTTTTGGTATTCAAATAACTGCTAAATAATGAAAACCTATTTTCATTATTAATATCTTATTCAGAAACATGAAAATTTATGAAACTCTTCAGACTTACTGTCCTTTGAAAATAAAGCAATGAAACACAAATATTCTCATAATTTCAGCTATTATCATAAGACATCATCTCTCCTGTATAAATTCTTGACAATCAACATGACTAATGTTGACAAAACAGGTAAAGTAACAATGATCAAGCTTATTTGTGTTCTGGCAGAAGTGTGACCTATTTAAAAATAACAGAAATTACTTATATTCATTATTTAAAAGAAGGATTTAATATACAACTGTTTTTGCATAAAGATGTTATCATGCACAAAGTACTTTTGAATCCTAGATTTTCACAAATATATGGACAGAAGCATGGCTACAGTATAATACTTACATATCTCACAGAATAAAGACAAAATGAAAATATAGAACCAAATGAATTTTGACCAGTGGAAAACTCAGATAGCATACTGAATATTACAGAAATATAACCAGCTCTTGTAAAAAGCACTGCCTGTGGATCCCTGGAGCATGATTTACATGTGATTGTGATTGTGAACCTCCTGCAGGGAACCAAAGGGGTCCTTTTTAAGATCAGGAAGTACCCTTAACTACTGAGACATCTCTTTAGCCCTTGAGTCTCTTTCTACCATGACATAGTACTAAGAATTAACAGAGAATGTGACTATGAAAATTTGCAGCAAGAAAAGCTCATGCGAGACTTGGCACTAGGCTTTCTCTATATTACTTTGCTACTTCTTTCCTTGATTTAGGTTTTCACCAGTTAACTAACATATATTGGAGAAAAATAATCTTAGAAAAAGAAGAACATGGTTTGTTTTGACTCAAATTCAGAGGGTTCTGTCCAAGGTCAAGAGGGATTGATCTTCAGATGCACGTGGTGAGTGAGGCCTCCCAAGAAGCTAAATTTCCCACTATACCACCTCTCCTCAGTGTTTCACAACATCGAGATAGGAACAATGTAGATGCCAAAATAGAACACTTAGAAGTGTTCCATTTGCAAATCATAGCAGGTTGAAAGCTGAGGTTAGACTTAGTGATACAGATGTTGTCCAGGGAGTTAGAAGAAGCTGAATCACAAAGAACTTTGAGATGTAGGACATTAATACGTCTTGCTTTACACATATGAAGAAATATATAGACAAGTAATTCCCTCAATGCAAGACTTTTCTGGTTGACTCCTAGAATCAACCCTAAGTTATATAATTCGTAGATATTTTTCATCATTAGACCAAATTCATATATGCCAATGACAATCTAAGCCGAAAATCAATATGCTCTTAACTGACAGATTTTTCTTGTAAGTTTTCTGTGGTTCTATTACTACTTCATGTCAGTGGTCTGAGTTGAAGTGAATTATGAGTGCATGTGTCATCTTAAGTTCTTTCTGCTGGGACACTGCCTGCTAGGGGCAAACAGTTCATATAACCAGTCATAAGCCAAGGTCAAACACACACAGAAAAATGACAGATTCTTTAAGGCTGAGAAATAAACTTCAATCCATTTAAGACAATTATGTTTTATGATTTTTGTTGATTTTTATGTCTTATCAATTTCACATAATTAATTATAGAATGTCTCTTCCTGTGTAACCTGTGCCTTTATTGCCTTCCTGTTCTGCCTTCTCATTGGCTCTAAGTCCAGCCACATCACTTCTTCATCACTGCCTGTCTATGCCGACATCTAGGTCTCCATGGTTGGTACTGGGATTAAAGGAGTGTGTCACCATGCTTGGCTGTGTCCTAGATCATACAGAGACTCTGCCTGCCATGGAATCAGATTAAGGGCATGTGCTACCACCATCTGACTTCTGTTTATGGCTGACTATGACCTAAGATCTCCAGTCAAACTTTATTTATTAACATACAAATAAAATATCACATTTCAGCACACATAAAATATCACCACATTCCAATTCACTCTTCTTTAGTTGGTAATATAGTTTTGAATGTTTACTTGCAGTTTCAAAGCTAAAACCCACATGATATGATTAGATTTGCGTGAGAAAAAAAGGATGATATTGTTCTCATTTAATATGTTTTTCTAAATCCAATACTGGAGAAAAGTAATGACTGTCTGAAATGTAATTCAAAAGTAAGTATGAAATAAAGCATGTATCTAAATATGAGAATGTTATATGAATAATGGTAATGCTATACAATAAGTATGTGCTAATGATGAAAGTTCTAAAATGGAGCCGGGCAGTGATGGCACATGCCTTTAATCCAAGCACTTGGGAGGCAGAGTCAGGCAGATCTCTGGGAGTTCGAGGCCAGCCTGGTCTACAGAGCAAGACCAAGGAGAGACACCAAAACTACACAGAGAAACCCTGTCTCGAAAAATAAAATGTTTTAATATGGAAATAAATCATTATATTTTATCAATATATTATTTGAAATATAACTGTAGATGGTCTGTTAATAACAGTGAATAATAAATGTCCTATATGTACATAGCAACATTGTATGTTAGGTAGGGATGATATGATATCAAAAATATTAGAACTCTAAATAAACCATAGATCTTATGATGGTCTTTTATATTCATATCACATGCAATAGGAAGATAAACATGGTGTTCTATATGGTTTCTCTTCTCTCAGCATGTTTTCTAATCACATACTAATATTGATATGAAGTTGTTTTGTCCCTGTGTCTTCACCTTAATCTGTTTTACTGCTTTGGGTTGTATCTACCCCTACAGTTTGAATATCTCCTTGAGTTTCTATGTCTCCTTGGACCTTAATTATGGTCTGGGGTTGCTTCACTAATATACTGGTTTTATCTCATCACTAATAGCATTTTAGATAACTCTTTAAAAAGTAAAATAAAGCACAAAGCAGTTCTTCTTACACTTTTATTGATAATCTTTATTTTTCCCCATATTTTATTGAATTCAGATTTTCTTCCTCTCTCTTAGCATTATTTTCTCAAAATGTCTGCCCAACACTTCTCTCTCCTGTGCCCTGAATTACAATCATTATCTTTCCCTATGTCAATCATGTTGTAGAATGCTGTGGATAGTGCTCTGTATAAATAAATTGGCCAGTAGCCAGGCAGGAAGTATAGGTAGGACAAGCAGAGAAGAGAATTCTGGAAACAGGAAGGTTGAGTCAGGAGACACTGACAACTGCCATGATGAGAAGCAGATGTTAAGATACCAGTAAGCTACGAGCCATGTGACAACTTATAGAATAATAGAAATGGGTTGCTTTAAGATATAAGAACAGTTAGCAAGAAGCCTGCCACAGCCATACAGTTTATAAAAAATATAAGTCTCTGTGTGTTTACTTGGTTGGGTCTGAGCAGCTGCAGGATTGGCGGGTGAGAGAGATTTGTCCTGACCATAGGCCAGGCGGGACCAGAAAACCTCTAGCTACAGTAGAAGACTATTTGTCCTGTCTCTATGGAGTCTGTTTTTTTTTTAATCTCATCTTCCTTCCCCACAATACTGTTATAGCTCTAATGTGTATGGAAATTATTTTGAATAATTTGCCCATTGTTATGACATCAAAAAGGTCAATGTTTATTTATTTTAGTTTAACCAGATTCAATACTGCAAATGGCTCAAACATCTATATATTGAACTCATGTATATGATTGTTTATTATTTTGGAATGAAAAGAAAGGAGCAAAAATATAGTGTCAAAATTATCATAGGTTGCAGAGAAATAGAAATGTGATTGGAGAAGCTGAAAATGTGATTAAAGGAATAAAAGAAACATTATTATTTTTATCTCCTTAAACCAATAAGCTTTGTGATCAAATATTCAGTCCAGAAAGTAGGTCAAGTTTCTAGATCTCCCAAATATTGAGGAAACCAGGCTTACATAAAAGTGAGTTAGAATTATATTAAACAAATAAATTTATACTTCAGAATTCTAAATGATGATATGTAGGAGGTGATTTTTGATGGGAAGAATTTTGTTTTAAAAAATAAATAATTAAAATATAAATGTAAACCGCTTGTGTTGCAATTTGTAACTTAATTCTCACAAGTCAATTATAAAGCTAGTTTTAAAGCAGATGGCAATAAGAGGCAATTAGGCTAAAACATGCATGTCCCTTCCCTTGTTCTCTTTACACTGTTACATTTATTCCATGGATAATTTTCTTCCATACATAAACATGCTACACTTATTACATTTATTTGGATTCCTCCAATTTGACAAACTTCCAAGATTATTTTTATTTCTTTGAAACAAGATCAGGAGTATGTGGTCTTTCCCAAGAGTTTTTTGTTTGTTTGTTTGTTTGTTTGTTTTGTTTTGTTTTTTCCTTTTTCTGGAGCTGAGGACCGAACCCAGGGCCTTGCACTTGCTAGCAAGTGCTCTGCCACTGAGCTAAATGCCCAACTCCTTCCCAAGAGCTTTTTAACCTATAGGTTGATGCACAATCTAGTCATGTACAAAAATAAGTTAAGCTAGTGTTATACACTTTGTCTTTGCTACAATGCAGAAAAGCCACAATATTTTAAGGGGAAAAATTAATTCTATATTAATTTACAGCCTTAAAAGATTTATGTATCTTTAGAAAATATTTCAGGCAAAAAAATTGATGATAATATTTAATAGCTGGTAATGGTTAGGAAAATCAATTTTTTATCAGCACATATTATTTTGTTAAAAAAAAAGAAAGGAAAGAAAACCCAAGGTATATCTAAATCATAGATAAGCACACATACCAAAAGTCAGGTAAAAGTCTATGAACCTTAAATATATTCATATATATTTATTAATTTTCTCATTTAACACATGCAAATACACATTTACACTATATTTCAAGAACTGTTTTAGTCATAAGAAAAATAGCAAGATATTAAAAATTTAGAAACCAGGATATAAAACTACAATTTCACCATTGTAATTATGCTCAATATATTTAAGGTATTCAATTTACTGCTAACACAATGAACATGACAATGTAAAATACATGTCAATAATAGTCCCTTGTACATCTTAAATAATTTCGCATTATTTGCTGAAAAAACATGGATATAATCCAATAAAGAACTGAAAAATTTCAGATTCAAGCTCTTACTTTTTATTTATGTTCACTCATTTGGATTTTAATAATCATTGTATTACAGTAGTTTTAATAATGCATACTGAAATGGATTTTTTAAAACCAGAAATTTTGATGAACTGAAATTCCCAGAATAGTAGTGCTTTTTGTAATTTTTGTGAGATAATTTGGTGGATAAAATACACTCATTTAGTAAGAAAAGAATTGTCAACCAACATTAAATTAAACAGTGAATTAAAACAATATGGCTCTGGCCCAAAATATCCATGCAGACCAATAGAACAAAATCAAAGACCAAAACATGGGTACACAAAACCTTGACCATTCATTATTTGACAAGGATGTTAACAGTGTAAGGTAGAGAAAAGAAAGCATCTTTTCCCAATAGGGCTGGGAAAACTGGATGTCCACACGCAGAAGAATAGAAGTAGACTTGCATCTGTCACCATCCACAAAAATTGAATCTAAAAAGGACCAAAGACCTAAATGTGAAACCTGAAAAACTGAAACTGTTAGAAGAAAGTATCAACAGTATATGGGTATTGGGCTTTCTGAATTGGACTCCATTTGACCCCAAATTAATGCTATCAATTGATAACTGGACTTTATAAAATTAAAAATCTTCTGTGGCTAAGGAGATAACCAGGTAAAGATGAAGCTCAAAGAATGTCTTGAATATATGAAGAACTCAAAAGAAAAAGACTAAAAACAAACAAACAAACAAACAACAAAAAAGCCCAAACACGCTTTCAAAAAATGTTTCTTGAATATGCAGAGGAAGTTCTCAAAAGAGGAAAGAAATGAACTGAGAAATATCTCAGAATATATTTATCATCTGCAGCTAATTTCTAGGGAGTTGCAAACATTTAAACAAACCAACAAAATGTTGAGATTTCACCTTACCTTGTTCAGATGGCCAAAATTAATAAAGCAATGAACACAAATTCTAGATGAAATATGAGGAAATGGGAAAGTTTCTTCATCATTGCCTGGATTTCAAACTTTCTAGCTACCTTTGAAATCAGTCTGGTGAATTCTCAAAAATCTAAAAAAATAAATCTATCATATGACCATGTTCCATGAATCTTGGCATCCTGCTCCACAGTTACTTACTCAGCCGTGTTCATTAAGGCTCTATTTACAATAACTCAGAAATGGAAACAACCTAATTATCCTTCAACACATGAATGGATAATGAAAGTGTGGTACATATACACTATGGTATAGTATTCAGCTGTAAAGAAAGATGAAATCATCAACGTTGCATATAAATGGGTGGATCTAGAAAAGATGATATTGAATAATTCAGAATTCAGAAAGACAAACATGACATGTTCTCTCTAATCTAAGAGTCCTAGCTCTAAGTCTTCAAATGTGGGTGTGTATCCTGGAGTAAATACAGAAATCAGGGAAGTAAAAAGGGAACACAACAGATTTTGGGCATGGGAGACAATATAGATAACAATAGCAAGATATACATGATCTCAACAAAGAAATTAGAGAAAGTAGGAGGGCAATTAAGTTACAGTGGAAGGAGATAGATTAATATAATGAAGAGTATAAAATAACAATAAAGATGTCTTGGAAAGCCAAAATCATACTAGCATTGCTCTACCATAAAATGCTATAATAAATGTAAATTTGTATATACATTTTGCATACATAGTTTAAATGAAAGTTTCCCATCTGGACTGGCAACGCTGCTCCCAAAGCCAAAGAATATCTAGCAAATCCCTAGCAGCAAGCATAAGAAGCCTTGTTTTGAATTATTGGTCTGGGTTGTTCAAAAATCTCTCAAACATTACAAGCTATTGTTATAGCTATTTGTTGCCACTCAGAGATGGAAAGTAAAACTCTGTTGTAGAAGACTCCACACACTTCAAACAGTGAGTCTAGAGGCCCTTGAGCTGGAACTGACCTGAAATCACTTCCCTGAAAAACACCTTTCATCATTCCAGCAAGGGCCACACAAACTACCAAATGAAGAAAGCAGCCAAGAGTTCCATCTATTTGTGTTGCCTATGAACCACAACAATGACCATAATGACACAACAACCCTATGTGTGCAGCAGTGTCACAAATGCCCTAGTGGAAAAAGCCAATCCTTAACTGGATTTAAGACCTTCTGAACAAGAGAGATGTCAGGACCAGTACTGGATATTGTTATGCAACAGTTTCCTCCCAGATGCAAGTGTTACATCTTCCAAAAAAGCTCTATAATCAGGAAGGTAAATCAACTCAAAAGAGCTCCAGGAAGTCCCTAAAATTGATCAGATTTAATAGCCCCCAAAAGTAAGCAATTAAGCTACTGAGTGTTTTCAGACAAGCCAATCTGCAAAGAAGACTGAGATCAGACCAGCTGCCTCGAAGAAGCAGAAACCAGCTGAGATACATGAAAGAGGTTTAGACCAGAGCCACCTAGAAAGGACAGTCTCTAACCAGTTGAGCTGACTGCAGGTTGTACAGAATGCTCCAGTCTCCAAGGTTAAGTGAGCTGTTACCCATGAGGTTGGTTTTGATAATACAGCTATCTTTGAGTCGTTTCTGCTTCTACAACACATCACCTATATTTCTGTGACTACCCCCAATAAAACTCATGGTTCACCAAGTGAGATTTTGGTGGCATCTGCACTTTGATTTGTTGTGGGTTACCTATCTGGGATGAGTAGACGTGAGTGTTAACTCCCCAGAAAAAGTCTTTTCGCACAACAGAAACCAAGCTCCTTGAAGGAAAACCTATAACTATCAATTTACTAAACCAGCATAACCCCTAACCACATTATAAATATTTGTTCTTATGTTCACAGATAAATCTAGTCCTTGTCCCTCATCAAGAAACTTCTCTTTGCAACAGAAAACCACAATCAATCAAAATGCATAATTGTGGATCTTAGCCACCATGGATACAGATACAAAACCACTCCCACATCTAAGGTTCAGAGAAGATTGAAGAAGAGGGATCAGAAAAATGTTAAGATCCAATTGATCAGGCAATTTTCTTGGAGACTCTGTCTTCTAGTAATGACAGGAACTATACCCATAAAGTCTAACCAACAGGACTGCTCAAATCTCGGCTGCACAGGGGTGACAACAATGGATGGGGTGAAGTGAATGGGAAAGAGAATGAAGCCTCAAACCAACACAAAGAACTATAGACAAATTAGGAATGCTGAGAGTGGGAAGAATAATCTTTTTCCAGGGAAGAGCACACCAGTTAGTTATCTAATACCATGTCAAAAGTCTTGAAAGCATACGAAGAAGTGTGAAGATATAGACTAAACAGGGTGTTCTTCTGAATTTAGGAATATATATGTATTACATATGTGAATGACATGAAAATTGATGAAAAAAAGTTCATTAATTTCAGAGAGTAGGGGTGGTTATCTGGGAGAGTTTGGAGGGAGGAAATTGAAAAACTAAAGAGATAATATAAAAAGTCTAAGAAAATAAATATGGAATTTCAGGTATGGAGTCATAGCTTTGAATATTCATATTCAACACAAGAAAACAATCATAATTAGATTATGTGGAATAAAATTGTATGGAAAAAGATCTTAATCTTTATTTTTAGAAGAGTATTTACAATTATGCATTAACTTAAGTATGTGTAGTGAAATCACATTCAAAATTATACTTAAGATATTCTAATGATGATTCTGTATTTGTAAAATATGTTTACAAAATTGGTAAATGCAGAAAATTTGAACAAAGTCAAATATTTTTTATAAGTGGTTATTGATTTTTGATGTTTGAGTCTTCCTTGTTTGATAATATAAACCAAAGGTATCACAATAATGGTTACACAAACTGGAATGCTGAAATTTGAGTTACAAAGTAAGTTTGTCTGGGATGAAATCAAATACCATAGGTTATGCAAAAGTTTGCTGGAAACAGAAGTAAAAACTTAAAGTGTTTTGAAAGTGTGCAAAAGTATGACAGGAAGAGTGACTTTCTCCATTATACAGCCTTTAAAAACACATTATATTTGAAGTTCATAATAGTCAATAGTATTTATACTTTTTTAAAATAAAATTTTAATTTCAAATTAGAGAAAATATTATTTTATTCACATTTAAAGATATGAAAATACATTTGAGAGAACATGCTGGGTAGGCAGACTTCTCCTGTGATGCCAGCCTCTTCCAAATTACCACACAGAGGCTTATATTAATTACAAATGCTCAGCCAATAGCTCAGGCTTGTCACTAACTGGTTCTTACAACTTAATATTAATCTACGTGGTGCCCTGAGGCTCATGGATTTTACCTCTATACCATTTTGTGTGTCTGACTTCTTCTCCATTTGGCTAGCAACTCCTCTGACTCTGCCCTTCCTCATCCCATCATTCTCAGTTTGGCTTTCCCACCTAACTTTATCCTGTTTATCTATTGGTCAGTCAGCTTTTTTACTAAACCAATCATACTAACATATATCCACACAGTGTCCTGAAGGATTATTCCACAGCAGCAATGTTTATATTTTATCTTTTATCTAACCTAAAAATAATAAATTTAAAGGGATATTCAGATAAGAGTACTCAGGTACTACGCTTAATCTTGACCATAAAGCTGAGAATTGAAACAAAGAAGCAATGTGGAGACATTTGAATAACCCATGGGAAATAAGTGATAATATATAATATTCAAACTGAAAAAGAGAAGTAGAAAACAAATAAATATTAAATCTAGTGCTATCAAAAATAAAATTTCTTTAGATCTTAAAGTATTAACCTCAACAGTTAAACTGAGTATATTGTTTGCTTGCATTTAAATTAATTTAGTGATAACTGATTTTTAAAAAAACTTTTAAGAATCTAGACTTTTTGCATCTAAAACACATCTATAAATAATTCTTCACTCAAATAAAACTTGAAAATAAATTTTAAAATCCCTTCAAGGTGGGAGATAACGACGATTCCACATGTATTTGGCAAAATTGTGTTAAAATAGCAATTAAATGAAAATAAACAGCTTTAAAAATAGATATTAGCTGCAGCAGAAACTTATAAAACAATAACTTTTATATATTCACTTTAATATGACAGAACATTTAACCAGCAGATTAAGTCTGAACAAGTATCAAGAAGAAAATTAGGAGTGGAAATCAATGGCACTTGAAGCAGAAAAACTATACGGTCCACACAAACAAAGCCTTTTCATCAAAGTGTTCAATAACACTGATAAAGGACATCAAGTCTAATAAAATAACAAATGGAAATAAACATACTATCTATCAATAAGTTTCCAAAAAGAGTCATCACTATGTATCTTTAGGCATTAAATAAAAATAAGGACACACAATGAACTTCCCTATGACACTACTCTTAAGAGTGTGATAAAACATAAATTCCTTGATTTGCACAAATCACCCAAGCAGGTCCTAGAAAATATATGAAATTTTACTAACCTTACTTCATTGTCAAAGAATGAGTCTGAAATTAAAAACTTGTCCAAAGACAAGGTTAGATGAAGATTGTTGTGCAGTTCAATTCTGACAATTATTTAGGTAAGAAATATCAATGGACAATGGAATTGATTTTCAGGAAATAGTGTAAAAAGGGCTATTTGTCAATTTCTGAGCTCAGTGCTACACTAACATCAAATCTAGAACAGAGTATATAAGGAAAATGTAAGCAATGAAGGTAACCTCTTTGTAAAACATTAACTACCTGAGCTACTACATTTGGGCTGCTAAAAAGAATACTGTTGACAATTGATTATAGATATTGTATTATAATGAATAAGTAACTGAACACTGAAGGTGAAATACATACTTATTTCAACATGATACCAAAAGAAATGCAGCATAAAAACGTGAGCTGCATGGATACATTCAACATTTTAGCATCTCTAAAAGGTTATTATTTTTACCTTGTTCATTCATGGTTGGAATATTTGGAATATTACAGGTGAAATATTGATATTTAAACGTGTGCCATCTAACACTGCCCTTCTCTGTAATTACGCTTTTAATCTTTTAAAACACATAGCCTATTGAGTTTGATAATATAGGACATGTGATGGTTATTGGAAAGCTACTAGTTTTCACCTTTATATCATTATCCTTATATGACAAAGAGACACTGAAGGTTGTTTACATTGTGTTGCTATGGTTTTGTTTTAATTTTCTGAGAGGGTTTCACTATGTCACCCTCTCTGGTCTGGAAGCCAGTCTGTAGTCTAGGATAGCTTAGACGTGAGAGCAAACCTTCTGTCTCAGCCTTCTGCATCTTAGAATTGCAGGCATAAGCCAAGACACCCCGTTTATTTAGACATTTTTTTTAATTGAGGAAAACTATTGTACCTCTATTATGGTAAGTTTGGATATTTTTTATGAAATATTTGCTTTCAATATATGGGAAGAATACTATATTCTCTTTGACATCTCATAAGATCATATTTGCATGTAACAGTTAATATTCTTAAACGTAGAGTCAATACCAAAGGGTGATCCTATTCTACATGGTACTAAAATTTAAAAACCTACTGTTAAATTTAAAAATTGATTTTGAATGTCATTCAAGGATTTCTTAGTTAATTTTTTCTTTGTTATTGTTGATTTTTAATATTGTAATTTAGTTACAAAGTTCCTCCCTTCAAATTCTCTCATATTCCTCCAAATATTTATTTTTAATTATGTGTATGTGGAAATATACACAAGAGTAAAAGTATCTTCAGAAAACACATGCATTGGGTGCTACCAAATTTGTAGCTGTAGGAAGTTGTGAGTCATCAATGATGGGCTCTTGGAACCATACTAGAGTTCTCCAAAGAGCAGTTCATGCCCTTAACAATGAAGTCATCTTTCCAATCTTGATTTTTCTTATTAATTTGTATACATACATACATACATACATACAAAGATACATATAATATACATACTTATATAAAAATGTTATTCACCAGAGTGAATAACATAAGATTCAAGAAAATTGGTTGTACTAGTTAGCATCTTGGTAGCATGTGGGCCTCTTGCACTGCAGTTCAGGAATCCCCATATGTGACCAGAACCAAAGTTTCTACTTCAGAGGCCCAGGTGTTCACTGGGAAAAACTTGACTGACCTCTGCACATCACCAATGACCTGGGTGGAGTCCATATCCTAGAAGACACTAATACAAAGCCGATTCTATCTTAGTCTCTCTCTCTCTCTCTCTCTCTCTCTCTCTCTCTCTCTCTCTCTCTCTCTCTCTCTCTCTCTCTCAATCAGAATAACGCACCATTGAATATTCTTAAATCAAACTAGAGATCACCAGACAAAAATCTACTGAAGCAGGCAGCAGGGAGTACATCAATATAAAATTGCCCAGAGTAATGTTCTGCCAAGGGCTGTGAAGTTATCCCTGGTCTGATTTTTAGAATTCCAGCTCTACTCTTCATCTAACTGCCCCAGAGCTGAACTGAGATCTTCATCAACCTATCCACTGAGCACAGTATGTGTGTTCTCCTTTTGTTATTTTTAACGAGCCAAATGCCAAGACTTCTGCAAAAGATCAATGAGGTATCTTTTTTGGTTAGTGAATCTAGAGTTATAAACTTTCGTGTTAGTCTACATGTGACCTCAAGCAACTGACTCATTGAAATTTTGGTTTTCCTAAGTCTTTTATTAGCTGCCTTCTGGTTTAACATTGTTCTCTAGTCAAATAATACTATATTATGCTCTCATTAGGAGCATCTATCTTTTTTTTAATTCCAGCTAAAAAAAAATTAATAAGGATATTTATATAAAAGTATGTCATGTATGTTCTTTAATACCCATGAACTTTGTTTTATATCTTTCTCCTTCACACAATTCCCATTAACTCCTCAACACTGTCTCATTTCCACTTTTATACATGTTTTATGTATCTATATCAAATGTATGTTCAACAGTCATACAAAACATGTGATGCATGTGTTTCTGAGTCTATTTTGATTTATTTGATAATCTTCATACCCATTTTCTAATAAACAAAATTTCACTATTCTTTATAGCTTGGTAGAACAACATTGTGTGCATATACAATCTCTCTTAATCCAGTCATCTACTTTAGAGCCAAATATGTTGTTGATGCTGTAACTTGGTTACAGTTCACAATATAGGAATACACACATGTCAGATTTTCTCTGGTGGGTTGATTTAGAGTTATTTAGATGCATATACAAGAGTGGCACAGTTAGATCATGTGGCAGTTCTGTCTGGAATATATAGTTACAGCTTATTTTTTTATCCTCAGTTTCCTAAAATTGAAAGAATCCATTCATCTAACCTTGCTATATATAAGTATAGACCATTGCAAATAGCTCCATTGAATATCAATAAGGAATAGGCTTAAAGTTCTGTTCCCTTTGTATGAATCTAATCCTTTACATGCTCTACTACTGGAAAATGAAGGAGATGCAAGGAAATTGAGACAAAGAATAACAATGTTGGAAATGAGGCTATGAGGAAATGGTGCATCATGGCTTTCATATCTGTTGAGTGCATATATGTTTTATATTAGTTGTGATTTAAGGGTTGAGAGAAATACACAACTGTTTAGATATGTAAAGATTTCAAGGTATATGATCAGAAATCTTCGTTCTAAAACAGGTGTATCCTGTATTCCAATCTGAAATATAAAAAGAATTTCCTAGGAAATTGACCCTCATATAAACCAAGGTAAGGATTTAAAAGGGGTGAGATGAAGAAAACAAGGACTCCTCCAGGCTCTGTGTCTACTATGGATGTGGTTAAAAGTGCAACTGGCTTGGAGACTAAATAACTATTGTGCTCTATCATATTTCTTTAATAAAATGATAGTATTACTAATTCAACTTTATCATGATAACTAAAAGTACTATTTTTAGATAGATCAATTTAAGCAGTGAAGTTTCCACAGAAGTCTTTTCATAACAAATTTTGTAAAACTCAACTATGGTATAGCTGTGAAAGAACAGAGCCAGAATTTCTCTTTAAGAATGGCACCAAACACAATACTATCTCCTGCCGAGACTGCACAAGTACCTTTTAAAGCGTCATAAAGATGGATGACACAGCTGTAGATAAAACATGTTTTGACCCAAAACTTTTCCAGTAACCTTATTGGAATTTCAAATGTGCTCATTATATCATTTTATGATATTCTACTTCTTATGCTTTTATAAAGGCAAAGCTTAGAATTAAATTTGATGTGATTTTGACCCAACCTAGAGAAAGGGTAACTTAAAAATTTCAAAAGAATTGTGCATCTACCCAGGTTCTGGTTGTACCTATAGAGAGATAACAAATAATTAAATTTATCAATAAGTTCATGATTATAAGAATGTGTATGTATTTTCTAGAATGTAGTCATAGAAAAAGGGAAATAGAACATATCTTAATATATGTAATTTGTATTATTTTGTCACTAAAGCTATTTATGATATTTTGCTGTTGGAATTTTTAAATCTTATTTATATTTTAATCAAACAAGCATAATTGTAGATGAACTTTTAAATGGTCTTATTAAATAAAAAACATGGAGCCAAATATAGAGGTGAAAGCCTTAGAGAGATCAGAGAAACAGGGAAAGCCACCAGCCAACCTCACCTCACCAACTCCACATCTTCCAAAAAGAGCTTCTTCTTGTATACTCATGTTTATATGCCTTTTCTGTTTTGCTCTCTCATTGGCTCTTTTTAACCCAGCTACAACACTTCCTCTTCCTACACAGCTCTGTCATTTTCCAGACCTCCATGGTTAACTAGGGTTGTAATTAAGGCATGTGCTACCACACCTAGCTCTGTTTCCAGTGTGGTCTTGAGCACTCAGAGACCCTGCCTGCTAAGTGATAAGATTAAGGGCATGTGCTACTGCTGCCTGACTTCTTTGTTTACTTATAATGGCTTGCTATTTCCTCTGATCTCCAGGCATGCTTCAATTATTCCTTTTTTTTTTTCCCCAGAGCTGAGGACCGAACCCAGGGCATTGTGCTTGCTAGGCAAGCACTCTACCACTGAGCTAAATCCCCAACCCCAAGCTTTATTTATTAAAGCACAAATAACGTATCATCACATTTCAGCACAAATAAAGTATCACCCACATAATGGTCACCTTATTGATTTTTTTTTGTTTTTTAAATTTTTTCCTGCAATATTTTTATCATATTCTTTCTCCTACTGCCACTTCTCCCAGATCATCCACCTCCTAACCCAGCCAAATTCCTGTTCTGTCTCTTAAAGTAAAAGAAAAGTAAGACAGACACAAGCTAAATCAGTGAAACAAAAAATGACAAAATATATAGACAACAAACAAACAAACAAACAAACAAGAACTTATGGAGTCTATTTTGTGTTGGTCAACAACTCTTGGAGACAGTACCTACCTTCAAATGTGATTGATATAAACAGTGACACTCCATTGTCAAAAGATGATTTTTGCCTTCTCAGTAACTGCCAATTGCAAATACCTTTTTTCTTTTTTTCTCATTTTAAAAATGTATTTATTTATTTATTCTCCTCTCATATATTACATCCCAACCACAGTTTCCCCTCCCTCTTCTCCTCCCTGTTCTTCCCCCTACCTCTCCTCTCCCCAAGATCCACTCAATTTCCCTTCAGAAAAGGGCAGACCTCTCAGGGATATCAACCAATCATAGCATATCAAGTTGCAATAAGACTAGGTACCACCTCTCCTATTAAGGCTGGATGAGGCAACTCAGTAGGAGAAAAAGAGTCCCAAAAGCAGGTAAAAGAGTCAGAATCAGACCCTGCTTCTACTGTTAGGAGGCCACAAGAAGACCAAGCTTTGCAACTGTAACATATATGCAGATGGCTTATGTCAAACTCATGAGGGTCCCAGATTGCTACTTCCATCTTTTTCAGCCCCATATGAGATAAGGTTAGTTGACATTGTGGGTCATGTTCTTCTGGTGTCCTTGACCTCTCTGGATCCTACAATCCTTCATCCTCCTCTTCTATAGGTTTCCTGGGCATTGTCTATATTTTGGCTGTGGGTCTCTGCATCTGCTCCTGTCATAGGTTGCTGGATGAAGACACTCTGATGAGTATTATGCTGGACTCTGGTTTAAAGTATAGCAGAATATCATTAAGAATCATCTCATTGCCTTTTCTTTCCACCTGTCATGCTTGGTTCTATCCTATACTTCTGCTATCCACTGGAGGCCTTGCCTGGTTACTGAACATGCCAGTTCAAGCTCCCTATACTATCTGGCATTACTAGGAGTCTTTGCTAGAGTCACTCTCGCAGATTCCAGGGAGTTTACATTGTACTAGGTTTCTACCTCACCCCTAATACCTCCAAATACCAGTCATTTCTCCCAGTACTGTCTTCCTCTACTACCAACCCCACCACACACACTTGATCCCTCTTGTTCCCATTTCCACCTGCCCACAGTCCCCTGTGAAATCTCTTTTATTTCCCCTTTCCAGGAAGGGCTATGTGTCCTACCTTGAGTACCCCTTGTTACTTAGTCTCTCTGGGTCTGTGGATTGTAGCATGGTTATCCTTTACTTTAAAGACAATATCCACTTATAAGTAAGTACATATCATGTTTGTCTTTCAGTTTCTGGGTTACCTCACTCGGAAAGATTTTTTTCCATTCAACAGCCTGTAAATTTTATGATGACATTTTTTGTAATACTTCATTGTGTAAATGTACCACATTTTCGTTAATCCATTCTTCAGTTGAGGGATATTTAAATAATCTAGATTATTTCCAGTTTCTTGCTATTACAAATAAAGCTGCAATGAACATAGTTGAGCATGTGTTCTTGTGGCAAGATAGAGTATCTTTTGGGTATATGCCCAAGAGTAATAAAGCTGAATTTTGAGGTAGAGTGATTCCCAGTTTTCTGAGAAACCACCATATTTCCAAAGTGGATGTGCAAGTTTGCACTCCCACCATCAATAGAGAGGTGTTTCCCTAGCTCCACATCCTTGCCAGCATACGCTGTCACTTGTGTTTTTGATCTTAGCCATTTTGACAGGTGTGAGATGTATTCTCAAAGTCATTTAGATTTGCGTTTCCCTGATGACCAAGGTTGTTGAACATTTCTTTAAGTGTTTCTAAGACATTTGACATTCCACATTCCTCTGTTTAGACCTGTTCCTAATATTTTAATTGGATCATTTTATTTTTTGATATCTAGTTTCTTGAGTTCTTTATATATTTTGGAGGTCAGCTTTCTATCAGATATGGAGTTGGTGAAAATCTTTTCCCATTCTGAAGGCTGTCATTTTGTCCTATTGACAAGGTCCTTTGCCTTCCAGTCGATTTTCATGTCAAGAGCAATTGAAAATTTAGTATCAATCTTACTGTCTGTCCTCAGTGTTCTGTTGAAGAAGTTTTTTTCTGTGCCAATTTGTTTAAAGCTATTCCCTACTTTCTCTTTTATCAAGTTCAGTATATCTGGTTTCATGTTGAGATCTTTGATCCACTTGGACTTCAGTTTTGTGCAGGGTGATAGATATAGATCTATTTTCATTCTTCTACAAGCCTACATCCAGCTAGAACAGCATCATTTGTTGAAGATGCTTTTTTTTTTCATTGTATATTTCTGGCTTCTTTATCAAAAATCAGGTTTCCATAAATGTGTGGAATTACATCTGGGTCTGTGGTGGTACACACCAGTAGGATTTGCTGAAAAAGGCAGAGGCAGGAGATTCATGAGTTCAAAACCAGCCTGGATTAAGCAAATAGCTTCTTAATTAGGAGTGAGACTTTATATCCATTTCCCCTATTCAGTGCTGGGAATTCTGTCTGGTTTAATACTGTGCATGTATATGCATGTTGTCACAGTAAGTTTGTATGTTTACCATTCCTGTAGTGACTGGAAGACACTGTTTCCTTGGAGTCATCTGCCTCCCTCTGCCTGCTTTGGATTATCCATCTTTCTTCCTCCTCTTCTGTATATATCCCTTAGCCTTGAGGAGAGGGTTTTGATAAAGACATTCCATTTATGGCTGAGTAGCACTGAAGTCTCTTACTGTATACTTGGTCCAGTTATGAGTATCTTTGTTAATTAGCATCTACATCAAGGAGAAGCATCTCTGATGAGACTTGAAAGATGCTCTGCTGTGTGAATAGAGCAACATATCATCAGAAGTTATTTTATTGCTATGTTCCTTTGTAGAATACTAGTAGTGGGTTTTTCCATAGGCTTATGATGTATCATTTAAGAATGTCAGGTATGAGTTCCTTCTCATGGGAGTGGGTCTTAAATCTAATAAATAAATAGTTGGTTATTCCCATAATGTTTCTGTTACTTTTGTACCAGTGTGTTTTAGAGACAGCTCATTATTCTATGTTGCAGGGTGTACGGCTAGATGATATTCATGATTACTTTTCTCCTCCTGTAGCTTTTATATATCTTCTAGCACATGAATGCTAGTCAGTATGGGTAAAACTTCTAGTTGGGAACTATCCTGATTTTTCCATACTCAATGATATAAGTAAGCTGTGTCTTCAACAATTGGGAGTTAGCCTGAGGTTATGTGGAGTAACAAATAGCTTGTGATGTTTGAGGGTGTCTAGGAAAAACCTTCTACCTAAAACTGTACAAGAAATAACACGGGCTGAAGAGATGGCTCAGAGGTTAAGAGCACTGCTTGCTCTTCCAAAGGTCCTGAGTTCAATTCCCAGAAACCACATGGTGGCTCACAATCATCTATGAGATCTGGTGCCCTCTTCTGTATACATAATAAATAAGTAAATCTTTAAAAAAAAAAGAAATAACGCATTTCTGGTATTGGATATTTTACATAGTATCATAATATATCAAGTGAAAACATTGTTTCCCCCATTACATGGTGATCCCTTTTAAATTCCTTTCACATATGTAGACATTATAGAAAGCTTCTATATTAGTAGGTTTCCATATAGCTTTTCAAAAGGTCTTTAATGTTAGTTTTTCATTCCCTTATTCCTTCATTAACCCTGCTTTCCAATCTCCCTTCCCATTTAATAAACTTAATTCTGTTTCCCCTCTATCTCTTTATAACATTTTATATGATATCTTTCCTTCTGGGAAAGATCTCATCCTATACCTGGTCTCTTACTAGCTACCTATCTCTGTAATTATTTGAATTGAAGCACACTCTTTGAAAGCTGAAAAGCTAACATCCACATATGAGAGCAGATAACATAATTTTCTTTGGGGGTCTGTTTCACCTAACTTACTTAAGATGATTCCTTTTGGAGGATCATCCACACTGAGTACCACAGTTGGCTGTACCAGTTTGCATTCTCACCAGTAATGAACAAGTATTCTCTTTCCCCCCCAATCATCACAAGTATTGATGTCATTTGTTTAATTTATCTGGCCATTCTGCCTTGCAAAGATTATATCTTGAACTAGTTTTCATTTGCATTTTCCTAGTGGCTAAGGATTTTCAACTTTTTATGGGTTTCTTACCAAGTTTTGTTTCACTTTTATAGACCTCACTGTTTTATTCGATACACCATTTTAAAATGGGTTACTTCTTTTCTTGATGTTAAATGTTTGTCTAAATTACTGCTCTATTGCTGTAAAGAAACACCATGACCAAGAGGTCCCATTTATTAATTTTTGCCCTCAGTGTCTGTGCTACTGATGTTATATTTAGGAAATGGTCTCCTGTGCCAATGCGTTCAAGGCTACTTCCTACTTTCTTTTCTATCAGGTTCAGAGTAACTGGATTTATGCTGAGGTCTTTGATCCATTTTGACTAGAGTTTTGTGCATGACAATAGATATGGATCTATTTGCATTCTTTTACATGTCAACATCCAGTTATGCCAGCACCATTTGTTGAAGATGCTTTCTTTTTTCCATTTTACAATTTTGGCATCTTTGTCAAAAATCAGGTGTTCATAGGTGTGTGGATTAATGTTAGTATTTTTAATTCAATTCCATTGATCCACATGTCAGTTTTTATGCCAATACCAAGCTGTTTTTATTACTATAGCTCTATAGTAGAGCTTAAGGTCAGAGATGGTCACGCCTTTGGAAGTTCCTTTATTGTACAGGATTGTTTTGGCTATCCTGGGTTTTCTGTTTTTCCACATGAAGTTGAGTATTGTTCTTTCAAGGTTTGAAGAATTGCGTTGAGATTTTGATGGGGATTGCACTGAATCTGTAGATCACTTTTGGTTGGTTTGCCATTTTTACTATGTGGATCCTACTTATTCAAGATCATAGGAGATCTTTCCATTTTCTGATATTTTCTTCAATTTCTTTCTTCAAAGTCTTAAAGTTCTTGTCATACAGGTCTTTCACTTGTTTGTTTAGAGTTACTAAATTTTATGTTATTTGTGGTTATTGTAAATGGTTATGTTTCTCTGATTATGATTTATCATTTGTATATAGGAGAACTATTGATTGTGTGTGTGTGTGTGTGTGTGTGTGTGTGTGTGTGTGTTAATATTGTATTCTGCTACATTACTGAAGTTGTTTGTCAGCTGTGGGAGTTCCCTGGTAGAATTTTTGAGGTTACTTATGTATACTGTCTTGTCAATTGCTAATAGCAAAACTTTGACTTTTTCCTTTCCAATTATATCCCCTTGACTCTTTTTGTTGTCTTATTGCACTAGCTAGAACTTCAAGTACTATATTGAATAAACATGGAGAGTGTGGACAGCCTTGTCTTGTTCCTGATTTTAGTGGAATAGCTTTGAGTTTCTCTCCATGTAGTTTGAAGTTGGTTGTTGGCTTCTATATATTACCTTTATTATGTTCAGTTATGTTCCTTGTATCCCTGATCTCTCCAAGACCTTTATCATGAAGGAGTGTTGTATTTTGTCGAAGGCTTTTTCAGCCTCTAATGAGAAGATCATGTGTTTTTTTTTTCTTTCAGTTTATTTATATGGTGGATTACATTGACAGATTTTTGTGTGGGATGAAGCCTACTTGATCATGGTGGATGATTTTTATGATGTGTTCTTGGATTCAGTTTGCCAGTATTGTATTGAATATTTTTGCATCAATGTTTAGGAGGAAGATTGGTCTGTAATTCTCTTTCTCAGTTGTGTCTTTGTGTGGATTGAATATCAGGGTAGCTGTATAAAAAGTTTGGCAATGCTCCTTCTGCTTCTATTGTGTGGAACATTTTGAGGAGCATTGGTAGTAACTTTTTTTGAAATTCTTGTAGAATTCTGCACTGAAACCATCTGGCTCTGGGCTTATTTTGGTTGGGAGACTTTTGATGACTGCTTTTATTTCCTTAGGGTTTATAGTTGTGTTTAAATTGTTTATCTGATCTTGAGTTAATTTTGGTATGTGTTACCTATCCAGAAAATCATCCATTTCTTTTACATTTTCCAATTTTTGTGAAGTACATGTTTTGAAGTATGACCTGGTGATTCTCTGGATTTCTTCAGTGTCTGTTGTCATATCCCCTTTTCATTTCTGAATTAATTGTTAATTTGGATATTCTTCCTGTCTTTTGGTTGGTTTGGATAAGGGTTTGTGTATCTTGCTGATTTTCTTGAAGAACCAACTACTTGTTTCAATGATTTTTTTTGTATTATTCTTTTTGTTTCTATTTTATTGATTTCAGCCCTCAATTTGATTATTTCCTGTCATCTGCTCCTCCTGGGTGAGTTTGCCTCTTTTTATTCTAGAGCTTTCAGGAGTGCGGTTAAGGCACTAGTATGAGATTTCTCCACATTCTTTATGTAGATTCATAAGGCTATGTATTTTCCTCTCAGCACTATTTTCACAGTGTCCCATAAGTTTAGGTATGTTAGAATTTATTGAATTCTAGAAAATCTTCAATTCCTTTCTTTATTTCTTCCATGACTCAGTAGTGATTCAGTTGAGTATTGTTCAAGTTCCACAAGTTTTTAGACATTCTGCAATTTGTGTTGTTGAAGTTTAACTTTAAGCCATTGTGATCCAATAAGATAAAGGGTGTTACTGCAAATTTTGTATCTGCTGAGGTTTTCTTTGTTACCTAGTATGTGGTCAATTTTAGAGAAGGTCCCATGTTGCTGGAGAATTTCTCTCCAGCTCCCGCCACCAAGTCCCACCAGTCCCAGAGCCCACTTATAAAATAAACACACAGACTCTTACATTATTTAAACTGCTTGGCCATTAGCTCAGGCCTGTTATTGTCTAGCTCTTACTCTTATATTTAGCCCATTTCTATTAACCTTTACTTTGCCACATGGCTCATGGCTTACTGGTACCTTACATCTTCCTTGTCCTCATGGCGGCTGGCAGTGTCTCTCTCTCAGCCTTCCACTTCCCAGAATTCTTTTCCTTGTCCCGCCTATACTTCCTGCCTAGCCAATGGCCAATCAGTGATTTATTTACTGACCAATCAGCAACACACTTGACATACAGATCATCCCACAGCACTTCCCCTTTTCTTTTCTTAAAAAGGAAGGTTTTAACTTTAACATAGTAAAATTACATATAACAAAACAATTATCAAGCAAGAATTACAGTTATAATATTAAAGAAGAGATCCTATCTATCTTATATTTGTAAGTTTAAGGTTTTATATCTAACTTATCTTTTATTATAACTAAGGAAAATTGTAAGTATCTAGTCTTTAACCACATCAAAGACCTCAGAAGGATATATTACTACCTGAGAAATGGAGAAGGATATAAGCAACTTTTAGGAGTCTTGTAGGGTAGACAGAGACAGCTGGCAGCCTGGACAGTCATTCAAAGTTCTCTTGTAAAGTTGGGGCATCTGTCTTCAGCCCACAGGCCTAGAGTCTCTTATTCACTTTTCTCTGTGTCCTGTAGAATGTCTGGCAGTTTTCTCTGCAAAGCAGGAACCTGAAGGACCATTTTGTCAAGCAAAGTTCAGTGGTCACCTTTGTATGGGTCCTGCATGTCCAGTTGATCAGACAGTCCAGGCAAGAACAGTTTCTTGCCCAAATGGCTATTTTTGTCAAGGTGAAGATAAACTCCATATGGAGTGTCTTCGATGCCCATCCTCCTCTCTGAAGTAAATCGGTGCTGTCAGGAGCAGACATGTCTCACTGTCCAAAAAGTCTAAATTTTTAAAACATTTTAAATGCCATATTCTGTAGGTCTTTGAAGTGTTTGAAGACTACCTATCTATCTGAAATATATCTATGTATACTTAGAAGACTTAACTAACATGGCTACAAATATTATCATAGATGACTAACTATTAATATATTTTTTAATTATCCATTACAATTTTAAATGAGTTACATAAACATAATACCTCAAACAAGAATAGAAATATATATACAGTATAACAAAATTAAGTTTAAATTTGTATCAATAAACTAAAATCTGTAGCAATGTAAAACATTTTAAACAAGTTGTTACTCTTTAAAAGTAGGTTCATCAATCTACCCTTTCATCCTATCATATCTAAACTATCCCCTTTTTTTCTTTAGAAAGAGATTGTATTTATAATCAACCTGCTTTAAATAAAAATATTGGTTTTTGTCTGTCCCACACCAGAGGGCTCTTCTGATTTGGGACATAAGAATCTCTTAACCATTTTTTTTTTTTTTTGAGCAATATGTCTGGGTTTAGAGGGGGAGTGAGCCAATTCCATCTCTAAAGCCAGCTTGGTATATTTGGGAATTTGGGCGTAGCTTCTCTTACTACTTCCTGCTGGAGGGGGGCGCTGTATCTTATGGGGACACGAAGAAAATTTTAGGATCATGGAGTAGTCCATGAGGCTGTATCGTCTGAGCCAGTTGCCTTGGAACCATTCTGGATGTTGAGTCATCTGGGCCATGGTGTCATTGGAGACCTTTCAGGGGGTCTTGGCTGGTCAAACCTGATGTATCTTAATCTGGAACAAATCCATAGTCTCTGGCTTTCTGTGGAAACAAAAGCAGAGACTCTTTTCCAAAGCAACATATCCTTATATCCAAATTTTGAAGTCAAGGTACCTTTAAAATATACATTTTGGCATAACTCAACAGCTTTTACAATCAAATGTTTTTCTGCAGTTACGAATATCAAAGAGAACATAATCCAGATTCTTTGTGTGGTAGCCATCTTTACGTGGCTTATTTTTTTATATTAGCGTGAGCCTATTGCTTTAAACTGCAGCCTTCTAAGCCTGAAATGGGGCAGTGGCTGCTGGCTCCGCCCACTTCAGCTTCCCAACATGGCGGTGGTCCGCTTTCCGCCAGCTCTGGGAGCCGTAACTCTCATAAATAGTGGGTCTACACTTTTACCAAAGTAGCGTGTAGCCCAGAAACTTCTTTTTTTTGTTTTGTACTAGCAAAGGCTAAATCCACCACATAGCTTAATGTGTTACTTGCAGAGGCCTCATTCCTACGATACTGCAGGTCGAGAGTGCACACTAGGAACCCGCCAGTAGCTCAAACCGGCAGCTGCCGCTCATTTGAGAGAGACAATTAGGAAGCTGTTTTTAGTTCCGTTTTAGAATCTTTTTTCTAAGTTTTTAGGTGGAAACTCTTGCCACCACGTTGGACGCCATTTGTTGCTGGAGAATTTCTCTCCAGCTCCCGCCACCAAGTCCCACCAGTCCCAGAGCCCACTTATAAAATAAACACACAGACTCTTACATTATTTAAACTGCTTGGCCATTAGCTCAGGCCTGTTATTGTCTAGCTCTTACTCTTATATTTAGCCCATTTCTATTAACCTTTACTTTGCCACATGGCTCATGGCTTACTGGTACCTTACATCTTCCTTGTCCTCATGGCGGCTGGCAGTGTCTCTCTCTCAGCCTTCCACTTCCCAGAATTCTTTTCCTTGTCCCGCCTATACTTCCTGCCTAGCCAATGGCCAATCAGTGATTTATTTACTGACCAATCAGCAACACACTTGACATACAGACCATCCCACAGCAGTCCCATGAGGTGATAAGAAGAAGGTATATTCTTTTGTGTTTTAGTGGAATGTTCTATAGATGTCTGTTAAGTCCATTTGTGTCATAACGTCTGTTAGTTCCCTTATTTTTCTGTTAAGTTTCTGTCTGGAAGACCTGTCTAGTGGTGAGAGTGGGTGTTGAAGTCTCCCACTATTAGTGTGTGGGTTTTGATGTGTAAGCATTAGTAATGTTTCTTTTACAAATGTGGGTACCCTACTGTTTGGGGCATAAATGTTCAGAATTGAGACATCATCTTGATGGATTTTTTTTCTGTGATGAGTATGAAATATCCTTTTCCATCTTTTTTGATGAATTTTATTTTGAAGTCTATTTTGTTGGATATTAGGATAGCTACATCAGCTTGTTTCAAAGGTCTACTTGATTGGAAAAATTTCCCAACCCCTTACTCTCAGGTAATGTCTGTCTTTGAGATGTGTTTCTTATACGCAGCAAAAGGATGGGTCCTATTTTTGTACCCATTCTCTTATCCTCTGTCTTTTTATAGGTGAATTGAGTCCATTTAAATTGAGAACTATTAATGACCATTAATTGTTAATTCCTGTTATTTCTGGTTTTGTTAGTAGTAGTTGTAGTGTGTGTGTGTGTGTGTGTGTGTGTGTGTGTGTTTCCCTTCTTTGGGATTTGTTGGTGTGAGGTTAGCTATTTGCTGTGTTTTCATGCAGCTAAGTTTCTTGGGTTGGAATTTTTCTTCTAGTACTTACTGTAGGGCTGGATTTGTGGATAGGTATTGTTTAAATCTGGTTTTATCATGGACTAGCTTGTTTTTTTTCCACCTATAGTGATTGAAAGTTTTGTTGGGCATACTAGTCTGGGCTGTCATCCATGGTCTGTTAGTGTCTGCAGAATGTCTTTCCAGGACCTTCTGGCTTTCAAAGATTCCATTGAGAATTCAGGTGTAATTCTTATGGGTCTCCCTTTATATGTTACTTGGACTTTTCTTTTGCAGCTCTTAATAGTCTTGTTTTGATTATTTATGTGGTGAGGGGACTTTTGTTGTTGTTGTTGTTCAGTCTATCTGGTATTCTGTAAGCTTCTTGTGCCTTCATAGGTTTGTCCTTCTTTAGGTTGGGAAAGTTTTCTTCTATAATTTTGTTGAATATACTTTATGTGCCTTTGATCTGGAATTCTTCTCGTTCTTCTCTCCCTACTATGTCTTTTCATGTTGTCCAAAATTTTCTGGATGTTGTGTGTTAAGAACTTGTTAGATTTAACATTTTCTTTGACCAATGGATCTATTTCTTCTATTGATTCTTCAATGCCTGAGATTCTCTATTCATCTATTGTATTGTGTTGGTTATGCTTGCATCTGTACTTCCTGTTCATTTGCCCAGATTTTCCATTTCCAATATTCCCTCAGTTTGTGTTTTCTTTATTGTCTCTATTTCAATTTTTAAGTCTTGAATTATTTCCACTACATGTTTGATTGTTTTTACTTGGCTTTCTTTAAGGGATTTATTGATTGCTTCCTGTGTGTGTGTGTGTGTGTGTGTGTGTGTGTGTGTGTGTGTGTGTGTGTTTTCCTTCAGTTCTTTAAGGGAATTTGTCATTTCTTCTTTAACGGCCTCTTTCATCTTCATAAGTTATTTTTAAGGTCATTTTCCTCTGCTTCATCTGCATTGTGGTGTTCAGGTGTTGCTATTGCAGAACCACTAGTTTCTGAGGGTCATGTTGCTTTTTATATTCTTGAATGTATTCTTACACTGCTGTCTACCCATCTCTTCCTCCAGTCAGTGCAGGTAGAGCCTGTGCCTCCAGGGTCTCTGTTTCTCCAGTTGGAACAAGTGGGACCTGTGGCTCCAGAGGTAGCTCTTCCTCCAATTAGTTCATATGGGGCCTGTGGCTCAGGTGGTAGCTGATGAAGCAGGGGATTTTTTGGAGGGGGAATGATTCTGGTGCCTGGTCACTGGGATGGGGAGGGGAGGGGAATGGGATGTGCCCCTGGGGTAGCTAGGACCTAGAGAGCAGGTCTGTTGAGCTCAGATGCTCACTTCTTCTGCCAGTCAGGTGCAGGTGGGGCCTGTGGCTCTTGTGGTCATTGATGTGGTGGGAAATGGTTGGCAGGGGGATGCTGCTGGATCACTGGGACTTAGATATTTTTTATATCGGGAGATTGAGGGCAAAAATGGATACAAGGAATTAATCATCACCTTTGGTCATCAATGAATGCTTACCAGAAAGGCACATCAACCAATGATAATTGGCCTGCTTTGTTCTTGTTCCCTGACCTTTTTGAGTTCCTCATTCAACTATGTGCCTTTCTAAAACTACAGATTGTTTTCTTGGGTTTTTTTCTACCTCAAAGCTACTTAACAAAAACATCTTAGTCTAACTTTAAGTTATTTTCAAAGCTTTGTGTCACCTATGATGCACTCCAAAACCTGCGAACACATCTCCCAAAATAAGAATTTAAACTAGCTGGGCTATTGAGACTTACTTCTTTTTTTCAGTCACTAACCAAAGCCATAGTCTATAGAAACTCAAGTATTCTAGCTGTGTGACACTTCCTTGTTTTATTTTTTATCATCAAAACTTTATTTAAACTAACATTATTAATATCAAGTAGACAGTACAGCTTAGGAAGAAATCATCTTCATAATAATCCACAAGAAAAATGCCCAGTAGAAAGGGATGATTCCAGGAATTAAACAAACTACATTACTGGCAGTGAGGCTCTCCCCACACCAAATCACACCATGCCAGATACCAGAGAAAGATGGCAAACATTTAAAGGCACATCAGGAGCAGAAGACATTCTGGAGTCTGCGATCTTGGGGCATTGCTTATCCAATATTTACCCATTAGGGATTTACTTCCTGGAGGGCTGACCTGAACTTCAATTGCTACCCACTGCTCCTCTGACAATGGCCACCACTGACAATACCTAAACAACCTAGGCTGATGTTAGGACGGGGGTCACTCTCTGAAAACTGACAGTGGGACCCCATTGCTGAGGGCAACTTCAACACAGCTCATTGAGGGTAGAAAGATAGAGCTGCTGCCCTCATGAAGCCTTCACTCCTATTTGTAGTCACTTTGGCCCACAGGAAGGTACTCTGTAGACTACTACAGGTTATGAAAAGAGAAATCTGGAAAACAAACCAACCCCCAAATCTTCCACCTACAACCTGTCTTGCCTTTAAAATATGCTGGGGCAATGGTGGTACAGAATTTGTGGAAGTGGCCAACCAATGTCTGGTTTAACTTAAAGCCCATGTCAAGAGAGTTAGTCCATGCCCTGCACTTCCGGGATGGCCAGAAAAAAATACAGTAACAGAATACCCAGAGACCGAGAGTAAAATCAAACATGACTGAAAAAATCATTAGATTGATTGCTAATGATATTCTGCTATACTCATAGATCAGTGCATGTCCAGTCATTATCACAGAGACTTCCTCTGGCATCAGATGGGAGCTGGTACATAGATCCACAGCCAGGCTTTACATGGAGAGAGAGTGTTTAAATTGAAGATCTCCATATGTTCCCTCCTCTCAGTGCTTGGGGGAATCTCACAGAAGAGGGAGTAGAAAATTGGAGGCATCAGAAGGCACTAGAAGAGCATGATTGACCATATCAACAAAGCAGGGCTAATACGGGCTCACAGAGATTAAAGGGGCAATCATGGGGCTTGCATGGGTGTGCACCAGGTCCTCTGCTCTGAGGACATATGTTTGTGTGTGTGTGTGTGTTGTGTGTGTGTGTGTGTACATGCACATGTGTTATGGCGGTGAGCTTGGTGTTTTTTCCTCCTATTGGTTTGCCTTATCCAGTCTCCATATGAAGGTCTTTTCCTTGTCTTATTGTACCTTGTTTTGTCTTGTTTATCTGTCTCCTATTGGAGGCCTGAACTTTTTTGAAGAGGAGACAGATGGGGAATGTGCCTTAGGGAGAGGGTAGGTGTGGGAGATATGGAAGGAGTGAAGGGACAGAAAACTGTGATCAGAATGTATTGTATTGGAGAAGAATCTATTTTGAATAAAATATGTAAATTATTTTGCAAAGAAATACATACATTGTAAAAAAAAATCTGTGAGAAAAACATAGCCATATATATAAAACTAGAAACTTTGAACGGTAGTGCTCTGTAATCACAGAACAAGAAAAGATCCTGAATCATATTTTTATAAAGATATGAAGTTTGTTGTACTGTTTAGGTTTAACTCCTTAGACAAATAATTATCATGTTTAAATGACATTCAAAACATTCCTATAAAACTGATACAAGTTTTAGTTGAATTGATAATTGGAAATAATGTAGTATTTTTCAGTTGAATTATTCATAATAGATTCATTTAAAAAGTTTAAAAGATCAATTAAATATTTTGTCTTCTAAATACATTCTATGTTAGTGTTATAATTAGGATTTACTAGGAATCTTGAAGAACTTATTTCAGATAGTACTAAGAAATAAATAATTTATTATACTATAGTATCATCCACAGAAGAGTCCTTCAGCAATCATATTAATACACAACAATGCCTCACTGTTATCATTTGTTGAGAAGATTGACATTTGCCATCAGAATCATACTTTTCAAATAACTTAGTATAATTTAATCAATCCTTACTGTATTCTGAAGTCACAGTATCCCATAACTCTGTATAATTAAAATTTGACAATTTAAAATGAATAAATTATATAGACTGATGAGTTTATACTTAGAAATACATATATACATATATATATATATACATAATACATATATGTGCAATAATTATGAGAAAATAGGCCATGGATATAAAGTAGAGGGGAGACATATAGGCAATGATTTGAAGGGAGAAATGTGAAGGGAAAATTATGTAAAAAAGTGTAATTATGTTATAATCCCTAAACTAAAGCAGTTTAAAAAGTAAATAAATATATAAAATAACTGTAGTTTAAAAGTAAGTAAATACTTGGAGGTTTTTATAATAGCTATACCCACAATTAAATCATGGTGTGTACTACATGATTTGTAGTGTATGTATAACACATATCTGCTGTTCTAAATTTGTGATAACACTTTTTTGTATCACATGTTAAGGACAATAATTCAATTCTAATTCCAAGGGCAATCCGCTGTTACAGATGTCAGGATGTAGTCTATTGGCAATTTTAATGGTGACAGAAACAAATTAATTCTTTTCTTAGAGCAATGGAAAAGCAAATATAATTGTTCCTCCCAGTTTACCTCAAGTAATATAGTTTGTCATAATGATTTGATAGAAATGGGCTAATGTCATAAAGCCACATGCATCAAAGACAAGTGTGTGTATAATTAGAAAAACTCTCTCTCAGTACTTTAACTGTGATCTGATTAGAAATGCACACTTATAGCATCCTTAATACTCCCACAAGTCATGGATTAACTTCTTTCTTTCTGTCTCTTTTGGTTTTTTAAGACAGAGTTTCTCTGTGTAGCCCTGGCTGTCCTGGAACTAACTCTGTAGACCAGGCTGGTGATATGAGGACTTATCAAGGTAACTCCACGTAGTTAAAAAGGAGGTTTATTTTGGGGTAACTTATAGCTAGTAAGGGGTCGGTTACAGCATCCAGAAGAGGTGAGGTGCAGTCAAGCAGTGTTCTCTGGAGAACTCCAACTCAGTCTGTCTTCCAGCATCCAGGATCACCAGGAACCAAGAGGGCCAACACATTCAGATCTCAGGTCTTAAGGGCTCCCATCTCGGCCCCGCAGCAGGGGCATGTCATAGGTAAACATAGCAGTTACCAGAAGCCTCACTAGGGGTAGTACTTCCAGATCAGAGATAGAGCAGCTACCTACTACAGGCTGGCCTCAAAAATCACAGTCACTACTCTCAGTTAAAAAGGATTTATTTGTGTGTGTATGTGTGTGTGTGTGTGTGTGTGTGTGTGTGTGTGTGTGAGAGAGAGAGAGAGAGAGAGAGAGAGAGAGAGAGAGAGAGAGAGAGAGAGAGAGAGAGAGAGAGAGAGAGAAATAAGTGAGGCAAAAAAAATGACCTGGATCTTGAACTTTTTTATATATGCATACTCATGTGCACCCACCCATCCACCTCACCCCACACAAACACATACCAATAAGCAAAACAAAAATCTCTTATCATACCAATATCTAAAGAGTTGTGTCTTGGAAAAATCCTGACAAAATTTTCTGGAGACTATTGTTACAGCCTATCAAATCATACTATGTAAGTTCAAATATTACTCCATCACTCACAAACTACGTAATCTGATTAAAGTTACTTAACTTCCATAATTCAGTTTTCAGATCCAAAAATGTGGATATAGTGGTGTCTGAGCATAGTATTGCCATAAGATTAAATTTAATCCACTTAAAACGATCAACACAGAAACAATTATAATAAAAACATTAATATTTATTATTAACCATGAACACTTATTATTGAGTTCAATTAAAATATAGGTTATCATATTCTGTAAAGGTAGTGTAGGTGTATTTTCATTTATACAGTTTAGTCTTATTCTTGGACTCAGTGTTTGAAAACTTGCCTAATCACTTAACTTTTAGTAAAAAATCAAGTCTCATGATAATATCATATGCACTTCCAGAAAGGCTCAAAACTTCAAAATCTTTGAATCATCCAATGAACTTACCATCCAAGAAGACTAAGCAATGGGACACTCTCACTCCCTATATCAGCCATCCTCAAATAAGCAAGAACTTTTTTTCCCACAATCTATTTTGTACATTTTATTGGTTGGTGATTTTGATAAAGTAAACTCAAATATAATGAAGAGCCAATTGATATCAGAATGCAAAAGTTTGCCTTTGTGGAAAGTAATTGTGTTAGAACAACTACATTCCAGTATGGCATATGATGGTGATTGGTTCAATGTTCATGATCAGCAATCCCTATATCCATAAGTAGTAATAAATAATTTTTTCTGATATATACATGATGTCACTCCATCAAAAGCCTCTAGATGCATAGTTTCTTAGACCACATAATGTGTGTGTGGGGGTAGTGGGCATGTTTTAAATGGCATTGTTAGCTTTGTCTTATGATTATGTTCAGCTTTTGCTTATGATTTATCCTGTATGGTTTGTATATTTTTTCAATGTTTCACAGGTAGAATTTCTCTTAATTTTTAGGGAACACATATGGTTTCACCTACATCACACCCAGTGAAACATTTTATGTGATATATACTCTACTTTTGTATTTATAAGTGAATATAGGCTTCTTCTTAATGGCTTCTTGAGCATGATATACATTAAAATATTTCTTATTTTAGCATACAGGAATTTTAGCATACGAAAAAATATCACATGCATCTATTATACTGCAGAGTGTTAAGCTACTATAAGCCCTAGTGTTGAGTTTTTGATATTAATTAAAATTAGCAAAATTTGCAAGAAAAAACATATTCATTTCTTTGGTTATGATTTGACAAGGAACTTACAAGTGTATAACACAAAATAAACCTGTAGTTCATTAATCAAGACATAAGTGATGTTGACTAAGATTTCATAGCTTAGAGAGATATTGCATAGTAAGACAAGGAAATATGACCTGTAAGTAATTCTGAAATTTAACAGTGGAAAAGAGAATTTAAGAATATTTTAGACAGTAATTTGAGGCACTAAAATTATGAGTGAGAGAGAATATGGAAAGGCAATATATTTCAAGTGAAAGTACTGGAAAGAAAGTGCAAAACCAAGTTTTATCAACTTATTCAAGGACTAGTATTACCAAGTCTAATTACTTTCTGCTTATTCTGTCTCACTTATTATGTATATTGTCCACCAACTCACTAAACCTAAACCTCCAAATTATCAAATAAATTAATTTTGTTTGACATCCCTAAAGTCACAAGCTACTGTACCTAGAATTTATTGTGTTTAAATTGTACATAAAGGAGACAAAAATATAATTCAGTGATAAAGTATTTTCAGATAAATAAAACATTGCAATTATTTCACTAGACATATACATTTGACCATTTTAGAATCCATTGCCTTATATTGGCTATCCTCTATCTACAGAATATCTCTACTAGATTTTCAAACAATTATCCTAATTTTAAAAGCAATTTAGTAAAATGATAAAAATGAAGATTGTTCACAACACCAAAAACTTAGGATTTAGGTCTTTAATTTTTACCAGTTAAATTGAAAGATTTAACTTAATACTTTTAAATATCATTATATATGTTAAACTAGTGTTATAAGTCCATGTAACCTTTAGGTATTAATGTACATGGAGATAGATTTTGTTTGTTTGTTTGTTTGTAGTTTTTCAAAACAGGGTTTCTCTGTGTAACAGTCATGATTGTCACGGAACTCACTCTGTAGAGCAGGCTGTCCTTGAACACATAGAGATCCACCTACTTCTGCCACCTACCTCTGCTGGGATTAAAGGCATGAGCCACCACCCCTGGCTGAAGACAGATTATTTTAATATAGTTTTAAAAGGAATTACTCAGAGTTCTGAACAAATTGGAACACAGAAATCCTCATTGTTACTGTTGCTGACTCGCACTAAACCCACACAAATCAATAATAAATGAGGAATTTTGACAATGTTTGAGGAAAGTAAGCTGAATTAAGTTGAATCTGAAGAACTATAACCCGAGTCAGTTCCATATATTCTCCCGACAGACTTCCTGTGATTTTACCATCTGATGATCCTGCTAAGTATGGAAAAAATTTAGCCAGGAATATCTCTATCAGCCCAGTAGGGGAGTACTGAGCAAACAATATTATATAGTAAAGATGTTGTATCCAGATCAATACAAGGGAAACACACACACACACACACACACACACACACACACACACACACACACACTCACACACATGCACACTTTTCATCTCATGCCAAGTCCAGAATCTAGGACATCTAAAGTGAACAAAGGACTGATTTTTATACAGAAATACAAGGGCATGACCATTTGGTTTCGGGTTTGAGGCAATCCTCAACATGTGATTCCCTTAAAATAAACAGAATTTTCTCAATGTCCTTAGGATAGAGTTTCTAAGGGGAAAAAATTACCAAATATTTAACAATGGTGTGTGTTTCTTATGTAATATACAGAACAATAGAACCTGAGAACAAGGTGGCCATGTGGTCCAAAATAATCCAGAGTACAAAAAACTGACAATAAATAAATTTTGGATCTATGTCTGTAAAAGAGTTAGGACTCATTTAAGGACATCTGGAGAGCAAATGAGATTTACAGATTTTTTCCTAAGGAAAAAATATGTCAGCCTATATAAACTTGGATTTCAATGTCTACACATAAAATAAATTTAACTACCACTTATGTAGGGATATAGTTGCTTCTTCTTTCGAAGTTCTCAGGTGCCACTAATATCAAGCAACTTATGGACACACTTGTTCAAAATAGATTAAAGAAAATATTTGCTTAAAATTGGTTCTACTTTCTTAATATTTCATACATGACATCCATTATTCCCCAGGTTAATCTTGCTGAATCTGATAGAGTGAATTAATGTCCTGAATTCTCCATTGTAAGATTTAGCATTGGGGAATGTTTCAAGTCTTGTTGAAGTACATTTTAATATATGTTGATGAATCATAGTCTAATAGATGACAGTAATAACAGTGAGAATACAAGTTTTAATGCTAACAATTTCTGCATAGAATTTCATCTTAGTGAAATCTTTTTTTTGTCAAGACACTGAAAAAAACTTGATTTTTTTTTAAATGAAGGATACTAATTTGTATGGGTAGAGAAGTTATGAAAGTGAGATGAATTTATGAATTTGGGGGTCAAAGGAAATGAAGTTGTCTCTCTTCCTACCCTGTGAGTCTCAAGAATCATTCTGAGGCCACCAGGCCTATTGGGCATGATCCTAATATCATTTTCCCAGCCTGCAGAGTTTCAAACTTTCAAGTTATAAATAATAGAACCAATGCATAAAAGGGGAAGAAAAGCACAACTCCTTAATTAACAATTTTTTATTTATTCAATAATTGGTAAAGTATATCACCAGTAAGACGTTTTTGAATGTAAAATCTAATTATATATTTGTGTTTGGAAAGTTCTATGCCTTGAAAGAATTTTACTCCTGTTTAATAAAAGACATGTTTTTCCTCCCCTGGTCTTTTAAATCACAAACTTGGTAGTGAAGAACTCTAGTAAAGAAATATGAAAGACATTTTTACTTTCTCCATAATATTCTCTGTTCTTTTCACAAAGACAAAATTATATTAAGGTTCATATTATTTTTCTTATCATAAAACCAGAGCCAGAGAAATCTAATAGAATTTGTAGCTTTATAACAGAAGTAATATTTTTTAACTGTCTTCTGTCACTGGGGAAATCTTACTTATTTAATGTAATAATTCTTTTGTAGCACAGTAGCTAAATGTGATACTACTTATGGGCAGTTAGTTTTCTCTGGTGATATATATATATATATATATATATATATATATATATATATATATTATATATATGTGTATGTGTGTGTGTGTTTGTGTATTCACTTACCTAAATTTTATAAATAAAATAAGTAACTTATTGCATTAAACTGTGTCTTTTATACCTCACACTCTGATTTGTTTATAATTATGTAATTACTTGAAATATTTGATAATACAAAGAAATACAAAATAATAACAGGTAGGTAAATTTTTTGTTATTGTTATACAGTCATTCATAAATAATCATCATCATATCTGTAGTCAGTATAAATATCAATTTATGTCCAATAATATGGATTTTATCTGCTTTTTATGAATATTGTGTACATAAAACTGAAATTTTTCTAGAGAAATGTGAAGCAGTTGTTTGCTAGGGTGATGATTTGGGGCTGTTTGCCTCAATATGAATCTTGAAATTAATAGTTGCTAGTTGTAGCTAGAGTTTTCCTGCCTGACCCACAGTCAGGACAAAACACTCTCACCTGCCAGTTCCACAGCCGTTCAGACCCGACCAAGTAAACACAGAGATTTATATTGGTTACAAACTGTATGGCCGTGGCAGGCTTCTTGCTAACTGTTCTTACAGCTTAAATTAATCCATTTCTATAAATCTATACCTTGCCACATGGCTCGTGGCTTACCGGCATCTTCACATGCTGTTTGTCATCGTGGCAGCTGGCAGTGTCTCTCTGACTCAGTCTTCCACTTCCCAGCTTTATTCTCCTCCTTGTCCAGCCTATAATTCCTGCCTAGCCACTGGCCAATCAGTGATTTATTTATTGACCAATCAGCAACACACTTAACATACAGACCATCCCACAGCATACCTCAAAAAATATGTAGAGACAATTAATTTTCTGCATAGTTTTGTAGGTTACCAAATATCAAACCATTCCTCCTCTTTATGCTGAAAGACTGCTCAATGAGTGGGTTGGTTCTCCACAGCCCTGGATGTAATACAGAGTCCAGCCATTACCATTCTCCTGCGTTACTTTGACATGGGAATTTTTTTTTTTTTTTGTACATTTGGCTGCAGTATTTGTGGTAGAATATACTTTGATGGGTCATCTCTACTTCTGTATTTATTTATTTATTACTAGACCTCAACCACAGTCTTCTCCCCCTCCACTCTCTGCCTGTACGATGTACTGTATGTAGTCATGTACTTTGTATTAATATATTAGAAATCTACAGATCTGTTTTGTACTTTTTATACTGTTGGATACTTATAATCAAAACTTTTACTCTAGGGTATTGAATAAATTTAGTCTTATTAGAAAATAAAAACAAGAACTCTGCATCCAAAGGATGAGCAGATTGTGATTTTTAACCTCTTCCCTTACTTAAAAAGTGTACAACCCTTGAAATTTTCTCAGAACTTCATATAATGAAGAAATTAAAAGAGAAAAATCATTTATTTTTTGTCTTTCCATCAAACCATTGCAATGACAAAGATCATGTCTGTATTATTATAGACAAGTAGAGATGGAGAGTAAGTAGATGTATACACAAGATTATGAATTGCTTATTCATCATACTTATTAATGATTTGAAAAATACTTGTCTTTTACATGGCACATATAAAAAACTCATTTTTTTCTTACTCAGTGCACAGTTTTAACAGAACAACTATTAATTTACTCAATGAAATAATTTAAATTTAAAAATTTGATGAATGGAAGGAGCAGATTGAAGATGATGTATACTAGATACAACATACAGGGCTAGAGAAATGAGTCAGTGGCGAAAAACATTTGCTAGTTATCAGAGAATCCAAGTTCATCAGCATCCAGGTGGAGCAGCTCAAGACTGCCTGTAACTCCAGCTCCAGGGCATGTGATGTTTGCTTGTGACCTCTGCAGGTACTAGTCCAAGTGACTTAAATTTCCCTCTCTTTCTCTCTCTCTGTCTCTCTCTGTCTCTCTCTCTCTGTCTCTCTCTGTCTCTCTGTCTCTGTCTCTCTCTCTCTCTCTTCTCTTCATCCTTTCCTCCTTTCCTATCTCATATACACACACAATAAATAACAGCAAAATTAATAATAATGAATTTTTTTAATAAAGAATATATACAAAATGCAGCAGTTCCATGAGAGGTGTTCTACAACATTCTCATAAAGTTTTAAGAATGCACAAAGAAATGTTACCACACATCTTTTATAATGGATATTTTAAATAGCAAAATAAAATAAATATTGAGGAAAATGTCAGTAAGCCATATTTTATAAGTTATTGGCTAGAATGCAAATTGTTGCAATTATGGAAATCAGCAGGGAGCCTTTCACAATTAATGTTAAATCCTAATATGGCCCAGCATGAGTGGGTAAAGAAAATGGGGTCCATCCATGCAACAAATTTCCCTTGGCTTAGATAGAAAGGAAAGCCTGGATGTTGAAACAACATAGTTAAAGTTGACTTCCAAATTCTAAATGAAATAAATTACACATGGAGGTAAAAACACTATGTAATGTTACCATCCTGTGTGTTAATAGTTGTATGACCTCTAACCCAAAATAAAACCATAGGAAAAGAAACAGAATAGTTTGCCTGGGAGCCACAGTTGGATTGGAGTCACTGATTACAATGGGATATAAACAGTTTTATATCACAGCTGTGCTAACTGATGTACACATGTGCTCATCAAATAGGAATTTCCTGCCAAACTGTATGAGTCAAAGGTATATAAATTATATCACTGAAAGTGCTGTGTTTTGTTTTTTGTTTCCACATTATCACAATCATTCTGATGTGGGAGAGCTTCCTGGGACTTTTTACAACATGCATTACATAAATACTAAAGAAAGGGAAGTTTAGGGGTAAAAGTGAGATTACCATGGTTAAGAGATGAGGAGAGAACAGGAGTGTGATGTCCATGTCTCTGCTTCACAGCATGTTATCATTTAAAATGCTACCACAACCGTTTACTGAAAAAGGAAACAATATCTCAAATATTTAATTACATTTCATGTATTCAGCATGTGAACATGGCAAAGTGACTAAGTTCCTAATATTTACTTCTTTGTCGTATTTTTCTTTTACTAAGTACGTTTTCAATATGTACCTAGGAAATAAGTGAGAGAAACTAACACTATAAGTTTAGAGGGCTGTATTGAAACTACATCTGTAAGTAAACTGTTAAAATGATTCCTCAAATACGTTTGTAGAAAGCTCTGAATCTTAAAGAGAGCAGAGGGGATGAATGTGAATGTGGAGAAAGAATATACTCAAGTTTTTAAAGATAAAATCCTAAACTTTTTGATGTGATCAACATTTGATTTTTAATGATTTTCCACAGTATTTCTAAGCATTCATTAAATGCAAAGCACTGTGCAAAGATTTTGCACTTAACCAGTTAGATTAGGGTAATAATTATATGTCAAGTTGATAAGCTCTTGAGTAATGGAGGTGATGAAGAGGCTAGATCAAACCAAATTTGAAGACTAACAGAATCACATGCATTCAAATGAGGTTCAGATTCACTCTGTGATGAGTGAATCAAGATATCAGATTTCCAAAAGTTTGAAAAATACCATGTCATTGTTTATTTTAATTAGCAAGTTATTTTTACAAATTAAGTAAAAACACATGTTAAAAATCTATTAAAAGCAATAAAGATTGTTCAAAGAAAGACATAAATTTAAGTCCATTTTTTTTTTTACTACTACAATACAGTTTAAAAGGCTGGAGTGAAAACCTTCTGTAACCACAATGTCATTGGGCAATTATTTATATATAGTCTTAAAAACTTAATAAGTATTTATCAGTATGCCTATAAAGAAGAAGAATGCTTATATCTTCATTATAGAGTTATGATAATATTTGTCTTTCTTTAAAATAAAGTTTTATTGAGCCTAAGCAGGTCCCTTCCCACTGCACCAAGGCTGTGAAAGGTGTCACACAACAGGCACCAGGTTCCAGAAGCCTGCCCATAGACCAGGGACAGATCTCAATCCCCCTGCCTAGGTGCCCCCCAAACAGTTGGAGCCAAACAACCGTAAAAAAAAAAAAAAAAAAAAAAAAAAAAAAAAAAAAAAGTTTTATTGAGTTCACCTAATGTGTTTCCCAGCCTGTCATGCTTAACAAGGAGAAACAATTGCCTAATTAATAAATGTTGGTCTTTAGTGAGCTAAACCAAGATAATTATTGTCTTCAGATTATTTTTGCCATATCATACACTTAATAAGCATTTACTAGCAGGCAAGTAGTATAGTTCTTAAAGCAATTTTGACAATAACCTCAAACAAATCTCAGGTATTTATTTACTCTTTCATGTGTTTTGGAAACTGCTGGTGTTAATGTTTACTCAAACCTAGGATTCAGTGTGTAGTTCAAGAACTTTCCAAACAAGAATCAAGCATTGAACTGATATGGAAGGAAAAAAATATTATGCACTGTATTTTTCATCTACATTTCTCTTAGTTTATAATGGTTTTCATAGCATTATCTGAGTATAGGCAGTGATTTTCATGAACTCTTTAGGAAAACGAAGTAATTCAGTTAATAATTGAATTATTACATTTTGTATTTTGCTATTGAACTGTGTTATTTAAAGAATTTAGCTATGAACTGCCATTTCAAATATTTGATCGATCCTTTTTTGTGTGTCATTACCTTTTTAAAAGATACAATATTAATAATTGTCTAATTTTCATTTTCTTGCTTGCATTTTTCATGTGATAACAAACAAATAATTGCAAAGTCAATATCAACATGCTTTGTAAATCAACACTATTATTGAGTCTTTGAGTATTTCATATATGCCTCTCATGTGTTTTGGTCATATTCTCTTTATAGTCCTGCTTCTTAACTCCCCCCAGAGCCACTCCATTCCTCCTGCCAAGTTAATATCGTTACGTTTTCTTATTTTTATTAGTTCTTTATAAGTTCCATGTGATATATTTAAATGATAATCATTTCCCTTCCTGCAGTGTTCTGATACCTCACTTTCCTCCTTATTCAAATATGTGTCCTTATTTATATTCTTTGAAACTTTTGTTGTATATGCACAATGTGTCTTTGTCTTACCAACTTCCTATTCTTATCCTCCAAATCTCCCAGGGCCTATCCCAGCACAATTCTTTCAACTTGATGTCCTCCTTTCTCCTTGTCCTACCCCATAGCATAGGAACCATTGGCAGTTGATGGTTGGTGAGGGAAGCAAAACCATCAGTAGGTTGCTAATGCGCCAGTGGATAATCCCACATTCAACCGCATTTCGGCAGCACTAACAGAACTCAGAGTATGATTTTTTTAAAAAATCACATTGCTATTCCACAATGTTTGAGTAGTAGAAATTTGAAATTTCAAGTCCGTCCTTAAGCATTTACTCAACAAATATGATTGGCATAGCGTAAAAGTTCAGTTTCATGTTTGTTTGCAAGTATACTTTATTTCCCATTGTGTTCATTCAGATAATTAGTTGACTATATATATTCAGCTTTATTTCTAAGTTCTTTATTCTGCTCCATTGTTCTACTTGCCTTGTTCTGTACTAACACGTGTGTGTGTGTGTGTGTGTGTGTGTGTGTGTGTGTGTGTGCATGCCTGTGTTTTCAATGTGTGTTTATATCCTTACTAGTTAAATGCAGAGAGTGGACTTTCTAATGGGAAAGCTTTTTCTTTATGAGATATTGACAAGAGTTTGGTGTCTTAGCCTAATAGATATACTCAATAACAGCCCATGGGTTTGGTAGCTTTTGCTCTGAATGGAAAGCATTCCAACTAGAGGAAAAGTTACAAGACTCAAGAGTCCCATCCTCATGCTTTATAAGAACTCAGTCATTGAAGGAAGTGAGGAAACTCTATCTGTGGATCTTCCTGCAAAGTTCACAGCAAGCTACAGGAATGGAGATTTCTGGAATCATTACTCATGTGGCAATTAACTTTTCAACAATGCAGCACCTTGCTTTTCCCCATGCTTTTCTATGTAATCTTTCTCCCTTGCTCTCATAAGTATCTCCAATAAACTCAATCATCCATGTCTCACCCAGGAAAAAGTCATACAATTCCATCCTAAAGTGCTTTCAAAATGTCACCAAAATTATTTTGATAACACTATTATTAATATAATATTAACCACAGTTGTGTGACTGTTAGGATTTTTTTAGCTTTATGGTTTAAATATAATATGCCCATGAATAGTACCTTGGATTTTTAGTAAAACTTGTCCAACTTTGGGAAATACTAAAAAATGTAGAATGGAGAGCTTAGTTAGAGGAGGTAGATTATTCGTTGGCCCTGTTGTTCAGCATGTTCTCCACTGTCCTGGTTTCTGCTTCTTGACATCCATGAGCTGAAGGAGCTTCCCAATCACAGATTCCTGTTGCCATGCTGTTCCTTTCCATCACATGGCAGCTGGTATTCTGGACTGAAACATCTAAACCATTAGCCAAAATATTCCTTCGAATTTTGTCCAAGTATTTTGTTCACAGTTATATGGAGGTTCCTAATGAAGTGTCTTCAAAAGAATTTTCTTTATGAAAAATGGCATTCTTACTCTGTACAGACCTATGAAAGTTTCTTTATTCTTTCAAAATCCATGCAACTATTATTTGTTCAAAATTGGTATTTCCAGATCATGTATTATATTCCTTAAAAATTACCTTATTTCTTTAGACTATTATTTCTTTTAAATACAAAACCATGAAAGAAAATTGACTTTTCCATGAGCTTATATTAAAGATTTTCAAGGATGTGCATGATATATGTTTCAAACTCCACTGCATCTAATGAGCTGTTGAATATTAATTTAGGACATATCCAAGATCATCACAGGCATTTTAAGCTTTTGTAACTTAGAGAAAATATTTGAAAAAGAAGCAGCTATTTTCATCTTTTATAACAAACTGAGAAAAGAACCAGGGAAATGAATAGTTTCCTATAATAGGAATTTTATGCTGGTGTGACTCCGCTGAAGGGAATCACACTGCAGGGGGAAAGTAAAAAGAAATGTACACCTAATAAATAACACTTTCCTTTATGGCTTTGCATAATTAGATCGGCTACCACAGGGAGGAAAATAACTTTGCAAAAGTATTCAATTCTTGCTAATAGGGCAGCAAGATATCCACTAAATTGTCCTAGATACCTGGGCCCCAGTGTTATGTCTTACTGATTCCTAATTAGTTCTAAGTAATTCTCTTTCCCTCAAGTGGAAATCAGAGGGAAACAAACATCCCAAGTACGAGATGTGTTGCACTCTATCAGTGCCATCTCTATCACATGAGTCATCCTCACTCTAGTATGCTTTTGCACTAGAATCAGGACTGTGTGGAGGGGATGCTGTTGAGAGACAGCGAGCATGCTTCCCTTCTCAGAATATGTGCAAAAATCCACAAGTGGTCAAGGCAGCTGAGTATGTCTTCTTTTTTCATGTAGCCCTCCCCTTTTAAACATGTAGAAGTGATTCATTAAAGATAGAAATAAGGTGTCAAATAAATGATTAATGCCAAGATAAGAAAGAAACTCCCAGATGATGCATAGGAGCAGAACGCACTGCCATGCTCAGTGTTGGGACAGCCACGGATTTGTTCTCATCCAGATGCAGCTAAAATACGTGTGGATTTAGTGAGAACGAAGAGCAATCTCTAGTCTCAGTTCTTGAAAGCAAGAGGCAGAGGATGGATAAATGAGGTATAAAAGCTCACATCTGTGAAGTAGGCTGACAGGCACATAATGCACGAGGTTTATCTGCTGTATGCTTTAGGTAAGGCAGGAGGACAGTGCCCTTCTAAGCTGCCTGAGACCCTGCAGCAGAAGAAAACTGGTGCATGCACATGCGTTCACATGCACACACTGAGCAAAATGGTTTTCTACATTTATTCCAGGGAGAAAAAGAGAAAAAAATTTAGTGTAGGAAAACCGAAGTCACTGAATTCACTCCAATCATCATCAATCTTTGTAAATCTACATTTATGGGAGTATTGAAAAGTTCTCAATACACAATAATCCCATGTAACAAAACAAATAACACCAATATTGATGTAACTACATACTGTTCTTAATATAGTGAATTAATTTCATATGTAAATTTCTTTAAATATAACTTATCTTGATTACTTAGCTGTGGTTATTTTTTAAAATCTCTCTCTTTTGTGTGCTGGTGTTTGTATGTTTAAAACAACTGGGATTACAAATGAGTGCTAAGGTGTCCTACTGTATACATATACTATTCTGGGATAAAAGTTTATAACTTTGACTTTTTTTTTCTTTTTAAATCATTTATTCATTTACTTATTTTTACAGAAATTGGATTTTTTTCATACAATACATTTCAACCATAGTTTCCCCTCCATCCACTCCTCTCAGCTCCACCTCATCTCCACTCTCCCCTAGATCCATTCCCTCTTTGTTTCTTCTTCAGAAAAGAGCAGACCTCCAAGAGATGATAGCAAAACAGGACAAAACAAGATACAAGAAGAAAGATAAGGCACAAGCCTTCATATAAAGGTTGTACAAGACCAAAATGGCACTCTATTCTACCATAAGGTCACTTTCTCAAAAGTGTTCAAACACAAGGCACTTGGTGTTTAAGGAATAAAGGCATTTTTTTTTCAAAATAAACATGTGTGCCAATTGTTGCTGAAGTTTTCCTGTGTCCCGCCCTATCCACAGCTGCTCAGACCCAAATAAACACATACAGGCTTATATTAATTATGAACTGGATGGCCTATGGCTCAAGCTTCTGCTAGCTAGCTCTTATATCTTAAATTCAGCCAATTTCTTTTAATCCATATGTCACCACATGTTCCATGGCTTGCCGGTCTGCTGGCATGTTCTTCCTTTGGTGGTAGCTGGCATCTGCTTTGCCTCTCCTTTCTCTTCCTGTCTAACCATTTCATTAGAAAAACACAGTCTAATAGACCATCTGAAGCCAGGTGGTGGTGGCACACACCTTTAATCTCAGCACTCAAGAGGCAGAGCCAGGTAGATCCCTGTGAGTTTGAGGCCAGCCTGGTCTACAGAGCAAGATCAAGGATAGGCACCAAAACTACGCAGAGAAACCCTGTCTCAAAAAAAAAAAAAAGTCCACCTGGATTTTCACACAGAAGGTTGTGAACAGGAATAATTGAGGACTGGACTAGAAGTCAGAGCAATGAAGACAAATTTATATGAAATTCCAATGCTAATTCTAACTGTAAGAAGATTTTGCATGCTGATGGGGAATGTCTTTCTGTATGTTGTGAAAATATGTTGCTCTGCTTGGTTGATAAATAAAGCCCTTTGGCCCATAACAAGGCAGCTTAGAGACAGGTGGAAAACTTCTTACTTTTTAAACCAAGATTTTATGAACTGAGAAATGTTCCTGGTCCCACTTGGTATTATCTTAATCCATGATATCCACCCCAAAGCACAGTCAGTACCTAGAAGTGGAACATAGACACAATCTTATAGTAAGAAGATTAATGTATTGCTTGTTTTCCTTGTGAGACTTTATTATATAGTGCAGCCTATAATTATATTATGATTCTCCCAGTTCAGCTCTAAGAAGGCTGAGGTTACAGGCACGTGTTATCATGCCTGACATTATCATTTATTGTATATGTGGAATGAGTCATAGCAGCATGACTAAGAACCAATACCCCTAACTGTGGTGATACTTTATTTGTGCTGAAATGTGATATTTTATTTGTATGATAATAAATAAAGTTGCCTGGAGATCAGAGGTCAGCGAGACATAAACAGAAGTCAGGCAGGTGGTAGCCCACGCCCTTAATCTGATCACATAGCAGGCAGAGTCTCTGTGTGGTCAAGGACACAGCCAAACTCGGTGACACAAGCCTTTAACCCCAGTATCAACCATAGAGACTGTGGGAGCCCATTCTCGGGTTCCTTGTGGCTTTACCCAGCAGGTCCACATAGAGGATGATTAGACCACAGGCCTGAGTGCAGGTGTCTGAGATGGTCTGCACTTGCCTGTGCTGGGGGAGGAGGTCTTTTGCTCCACCCCTTGGCGTCTCTATAAAAACCCTGGGATTAAAGGCGTGCGCCACTCGGGAGGCAGAGCCAGGCGGATCTCTGTGAGTTCGAGGCCAGCCTGGACTACCAAGTGAGTTCCAGGAAAGGCGCAAAGCTACACAGAGAAACCCTGTCTCGAAAAACAAAACAAAACAAAAAAAAAAAAAAAACCCTGGGGCAGAGACAGTCGGGGCCCGTTGGAATAGGTTCCAGGCCCTCTCGAGGCTATCCTTTATTTTCTATCTGTTTATCTCCGCGATATTCTCCGCAATAAATCCTTCTATCTAATATTTCCTGCTGCTCGCACTCAAGAAAACTCTGGGGAACTGTGGGGGTGGTTGGGTAAACGCCCCACAAGAGACCCGAAAGTCTGTATAGACAGGCAGTGAAGAGGAAGTCATGTGGCTGGGCTTAGAGCCAATGAGAAGGCAGAACAGGAAGGCGATAAAAACACAAGTCAGACAGGAAGAAACTCTTCTCTGTGGAAGCTACTGCTGGTGGTAAGCTAAGGCTAGTCGTGGCTATTAGCTCTGATCTCTTCAGCTATTTCCTCTGTATTTGGCTCTGTGTTTCTTATTTAATAAGACTGTTTAGAAATTCATCTACACCTGCCCTACAGGGATCAAGAAAGATGATTAATTGACAAAAAGAATAAGAAGCCAGGCACCAGGGAATAGGACTAGAAAGCACATGTCCCAAAGGAAACAGTGCCTATTAGAACAAGATTTTCAGGGTAATTTTAAATTCCATGGGGCCATGAGGTAGGTATACTAATTTCAGAATGCAGGGCATTTGATGCTGAAGTTTGTCCTTCTGAATGTTTGTTCAGGGCTCTTAATTGTTACCCAATAATGAACCTGTACTGTGGAGCACTGTATTCCATATTTCTAATTTACCTGCCTTTCACTCATTCTACAGCTTTTTCTTTGAATGAACTTTTTTATACACGTTAATTCATATTTCTTTAGTTATTGCTGATATCCTTCTAGTAAGTACTACTTTAGTATAATACCATCATGTAAAATCTGTTGAGTTTATAATCTAAGCCTCACCTGATGATGTCTTAAATATCTGATCTAAATGTTTCCTTGTCTCTGGGACTTTCTTAATCAAATTGTATTACCTTGTTTCATGTATGGTAGGAATAACAAAATTTGGCAAAGAATTAATCAGATTATAGTGCAATGCATGTCAATAAAAACATGGAGTTCAATGTTTGCAGGGCATTACCTAAGATCACTGTAAGTAATGTATTAAATCAAACACAAATGAATTATTATACAATCCAATGCCATTATTTATATTTTAATTATGTATTAATAACTGTGACATTGGATTATACTATACAATTTTTCTTCTAATAATCAATGCTAATACCAAGTTTCCTAAACCTATAATAATGAATCTTAATAAAAGCCATTTTAGAGGAGACATATATGACTACTATATATATATATATGAAATATATACATATATGTATATGTATATACTTGTATACACATATACTTCATATATATATATATATATAACTATGAATATAAAAGATAAGCTTTGTAACTCTCCACATTGTTTTGTTTTCATTTTGTTCACTTCTGTCAGAAAAAAACCCACAAAACAGAATCTACCCTTTCAAATCTTCTTGCTAAAGGATTAAAGTCATGGCATAGATTATATTACTGACTTGGTAAATAAAACTGATCTCTTTAGAGTGTAATTTTCAAATGCTTTGGTGGATTGCAAGTTTTCATAGTACCTTCAATAAGTCTCTTTGCTAAAGAGAGAAAAATTGATTTTCCAATATTTGTCGAGCTGTTTACACAGAGTCAAGAACTATTTGAAAGAAGCAGTAATGGGGAAAATCTGAAGAGATGTGGGAGAGAGAAGGGCAGCTTATTTCACCTGGGAATTGTTTTGAACAGGATAAGTGGTACATAGAATCACATCTTTCTTAAAATTTTAAGTAGAGACAGAATGTAAAAGAATAAAGCTGAACTGTTTGTCAAAATAAGATTAGAAATTATTTGCCAATAGCTTTTATTCTTGTCGATGAAAAAGAAATGTTAAAAATGTTTGTACTGTATGGCAAATTATAAATTTATAATTTAGTTATGAGTAAATGGATACAATATTTCTGATGCTTACAGATTATTGGCTACTTTAACATTTCTCCATTTTTCATCTAACCCACTTTTTTTCTGAATAAACAAGCCTTCCTTATGTCTACACAGTGAAGTGGTTAATGTCACTGGTTTGAGTTAGTCAAGACTCAATCTGAGTATATCTCTTGTTGTATGTAGATATAATTTTAATTTTAATTTAAAAATATTGATATACATACACTATTTGTTAATGTTCTAGCAACTATAAGCATGATAAACATTCAGTATATGTCCAAAATGATCAATATGATGGCAATGGTTATAAGTAGTCATGCATATATTAAAATGTAGATTTTTGACCCATTATTATTACATTATGACATAAAATTAAAGTATAAGTACCTGATGTGTGTAATTGTTTGCTTAATAATAAATATATTCACTACATATTAAAAATAATGATATTGTCACTTTCTAAACTATGTGCTAGATAATGTTTTAAGATATCCAAGATGTTGAACCAATTCATTATCTCAAACATTAAGGAAATTGTTAGCCTGTGTTTACTAATGGACAATCTAAGACAGGAAGAACTTAGGCATTTTACTGTACTTCAAAAATTTATGTGTGGGATACTGTGAGTGTGTATTGCACTATGTGGCTTCCAGCATCCACATTCTTAAGTGGTATACTCTACTGCTTTCAATGAAACAATTCAAACTTTGAATGCATGAAATTTTGTATCTGAAGAAAGCAGTAGCATTGTTGCAAGCAAACAATAAATTATCAAAACCAAAAATACAGTTGCAATTGCTAAAAAACAACATAATTTTCCCAAAATATGAAAGATAAAATCTAACCCAAAATGGATGCCAACAAGAGGAAGGTGCCTGCCACCAAGGCAGATTATTTGAGTTCAAACCCAACAACATATATGGTAAAAACAGAGAACCTATGCCTAAAAGTTGTCCACTAACTTCCATGTGTATGTCATTTCACACAGGTGTACACACACACACACACACACACACACACACACACACTAAAAATGTAATAGCAAGTTAAAACTTTAGAAAAAATGATTAAAGATAGCTACATTTTAAGTTGTTGAATACCAATAAAAGAAACAGAGGAAGATATAAACGTGGTGACTATTATGTATTTGAGACTAGAAAAATAGTGTTAATTTTCTGTGCCATTTAAAGTCAAAGTTGGTAATAGATTCTCTGCAGTATTTTCAAATGGAACTTCAAAAGTAAACACACACACACACACACACACACACACACACACTCACACAACACTATCTAGAATAGAAAGAACAAAGTGGAACTAAAAACTATTTTCCAGTAGGTTATCAAGATAAAATCAGGCCTAACAGGAAAAGAAAGGACCTGGAAATACCCAATGCCTCCATAGACAACCATTTTTCAACATAATACATGGAAAGAGAAGCAGTCTTTTAAATAAATTTTTCTTGGAAATGTGATATCTAATTGCTAAACAGTGGAATTAGGCATAGTTTTATTACAAAATTCACTTTAGGTCAGACTGAAGGCTTTTATAAAATGCATATTTATTAAAATAGAATTTCATCTCTTTTCATTTCCCTTTCTTCCCTATTCAAATGGATACAATTACTAATTATAATTAAGAATACAGATATTTTAAAAACAAAAAATCACCAAATTCCATTTAATAATGTTAGCAAAACAGTTTTCACAACCATTCAACATCAGTGTTCTGTGAGTGAGTGACAGGTTGTTTTCCTGTGTCCTCCAACCATAAATCAATCCTGTTTATTCTCATTCAAACAGAGTGACACAAGAAGAGAAAAATGAATGGCCTTTTAGGAAAATAAAACAGACATGACAGATGCCATATGCTTTTCTCCCCTATAACTTTTTTTGAGTATATTTCAAAATGTGGAAACATTTCACAAGTGGCCTTACATTTCAAGAAAATGTATAATAAATTAAAATTAACACCCAGTGAGCTATTAAAATCCCACAAAAATAAATTAATAATACAGAGGAGTAAGACATAAAAAACCCACACTGAATACAGAAAATATATACCCAAAATAGAGCAGAGAAGAATAACTCATTGTAAACCCATACAAACCTTAAAAATAATCTTTTCTCATGGATCATCATTGCTTACCACTCCTTTTAACATTAGTTATTATGTAACAAGTCCAAACACTCAAATTTTATATTGGAGGAATTCTAGTGAAATTTGTTAATTGTAGGCATCAGTAGTACATAAATGAAACACCATTACTTTGTATAAAATATTTTTAATGTTACTTAATGAGTAATTCAACAGAAGAGAATATATTTGGTTCATTTTATGAAGCTGATATTATCTCATTACTTAAAGTAGGAAACCACAATTAGAAATATAACCTATGATGGTTTCATTAATGTAGAAACAAAAGTAGAACACAAAGTGACAAATATGTGTGTGTGTATGTGTAGCTTTTCATATTATTACAAATGAATGCTTGTTGTTTTTATACCATACAAGTCTAGGTTTGAAGGTTGATGTAGCACACATTTAGTTATGTTAAAACATAAAATGTAACATGATAATGGGAGATATTTGAAGTAATATAGATATATTATTTGATGGCATTAAATAACCATGCTGGAGAAAGTTTCTCAGAGAATAATGAGGATTGAACAGAACTTCCACCATTTGAAAGGAAAGGTATTTATGTAAAGAATACAAATAACACATCATTAATGCAAAAATTTTAATGTCTTTTCTCTGATGGGATACATGGAGAATACATAATTTCACCCTGATTATTAACGTAAGTAGTTGTTTTAACAAGGTAAACAAATTAAGAGATATAATTTCAGTCATTCAATGGGCAAAGTTCTTGCTGATCATGCATAAGGACAGAATTTGGAAGCCTAGCATCCCTGTAAAAGGGTTCCTCAGCTTGCTCCTGTGAATTTAGTCTTTAGGGTATGCATTCAGGGTAATTCCAGAGGTTCATTGACCTGAAAGTCTAGGATTAGCTCCAGGTTCAATGAGAGTCATTTTCTAAAAAAAAAAAAAAAAAAAAAAGACTGAGATTGATAGAAGAAGATACTCAGCATCAATCTGTGGCCTCTGCACATACAAGCACAGATACACAAGAATATGTCACACACAAATACTTAAAAATGTATAATTAAGAAATATAGATTGTAAAGGAAACACCAACTATTGCTATTTTTTTCATGTATTATCTGTGAAGAATTTTCTAAACATAATCTAGATAGAGTAAGCCCATGGTGGTCCAGATAATCTTGCAGCCTGACTGACTAGCAGCCAGTGTTCTTCTTTATTTATACAGAATTCACTAACCGGGCATAAATCATGTTGTCCCAAAATATAGATCATATCATTTTTGGTTTTGGACATGAGTTTTACTTCCTCTTGCTTATCGTTTAGTGATTGTTAATAAACTGTGACAGAACAGAATTATTGTTTCCAATCATCTTTCCATCATTCATAAAAAGAGTTATCACTTTTAATCATTAATCCAAAACCCAATTTTTAAGAATCTAGAGGCATATGACAGCCTGTCCTCACGCTGGTAGCTTTGGTGGCTATAAGGACATTAGATCAAAATAAAATTTCCAAGCCAGCCTGGATATATTGCCATGTCCCAAGTCTTTTTTTTTTTTTTTTTTTTTTGGGTTTTTCGAGACAGGGTTTCTCTGTGTAGCTTTGCGCCTTTCCTGGAACTCACTTGGTAGCCCAAGCTGGCCTCGAACTCACAGAGATCCACCTGGCTCTGCCTCCGGAGTGCTGGGATTAAAGGCATGTGCCACCACTGCCCGGCAATGTCCCAAGTCTTAACGGTCAGAGTTTCCAGGAAAAAAAATCAGTCTAAAGCTGCTGCACTTATTATTCAAATTCTGGGATGATACAAATTTCATATTTCATATCTTTATAGAATTTGTCAATATGTCTAATCCTGGTATTCTGTTGTTCCTTAGTCATATAACACCACAGTGGCTCTACATGTGCTAACTTTTCTAAGAAAGGGAGGTTCTGACATCTCATTCTTTTATCCTTCTGAGTGAGGTAACTCAGACTCAGAAGGACAAACATAGCATGTACTCACTCATAAGTGGATACTAGATGTGAGGGAAGGGATGGCCAGACTTCAACCCACAGCTCCAGGAATTCTAGCCAACAGGGAAAGTCCCTACGAGGGACACATGAACGACCCAACGAAGAAGTGGATGAGATCTACATGAGCAGACTAGGAGTTGGGGGGGGGGGCGGAGGGCAAGGAGTTGGGGATGAAAACATAGGAAAATTGGAGGGTCGAGCTGGAACAGGGACAGAGTGGGAGGGCAAGGAGGGATATACCATGATAGATGAGGACATCATGGGAATAGGAAGAGGCAGGGTGCCTGAGTGGCTCTCAGGAATCCACAAGGATGACCTCACCTGGGAGTGCTGGCAGTGTTCTAGAGGGTGCCTGGACTCGTCTAATCTGGTGACCAGTATAGATAGTGAATACCCTGACCACCATCATGGAGCCTTTGTCCAGTGACTGATGGAGGCAGATGCAGAGATCCACGGCCAGGCACTAGGCTGAGCTCCAGGAATCCAATCGACGAGAGGGAGGAGGCATTCTGCAGGCAGTAGATGTTGAGATCATGATGGGAAGACATGCAGAGATGACTGGCACATTGGTGGAAGCCCATGAACTGTAGACTAGTGACTATGGAGCCCCCATGGGACTGGACTAGGCCCTCTGGATATGGAAGATGGTTTTTTGGGTCAAACTGTTTGGGGGGCACCCAGATAGGGGGATCAGCATCTGTCCCTGATGCATGGGCAGGCTTTTGGGAGCCCAGTGCCGGTGGTATGACACCTTGCACAGCCTTAGTGAAGTGGGAAGGAGCTTGGATCTGCCTGGGCTCAGTGTGTTGGGCTCTGCTGACTTCCCATGGAAGGCCTTGATTTGGGGGATGTGGGGATATAAGGTGGATTGGGAGGGAGGGCTGGGGGTTGTGAAGAGGGAAGAGATGGGATCTGTGGGTGGTGGTTAGAGTGAGTGGAAAATTTCTTAATAAAGAAAATTGAAAAAAAAACACTAGTTTTATTAATTATTAATAATTTCATACAATACATTTTGAACGTATTTATCTCTTCTCTCAGCCTCAAATCACTTTCCTTCAAACTATAAGTGTCTCCACTCCTGGCCAAGGTCCAGTTTGTTTGTGTTGCAAAAATAGTCTTGGAATTGAGAATTGTCTTGATACATGGTTGCACTTTCCAGCACTCACATCACTAAAGAAATCTGAGTCTCCTTTTAGCAGCTATCAATTGACAGTAGTTCCTTAGCTAGTAGTGGGATTTCATGTCCACCCCTGCCCCTTTGATGGAATTTCTGTCTGGCTTGAGCTCGTACAGGAATTGTGCACATTGTTATGATCATTGTGAGTTCACTCGTGCAACTTCTGCCTTCGCTGATATTATATAACGCCTCTGAGTCTTGCAACCGTCCAACCTTTTCTTCTGAGAAGGTCCTTATGTCTTGGTGGATAGGTATAATTTTTATATCCCATTTAGGACTGAATATTCCACCATATATTATTCTCTGCACTCTGACCAGTTGAAGGGTTCAGTTTTAATTGCCATACACTTCTAGGAGACGCTTTTTACCTGTGGGTATAGCAACAAATCATTAGGAGTTTTAATACTATTTCCATCTGGCATTTATTTTATAGAAGCTTCCAGATGTGTACCCGCTTGATTTCTCCGTGTTCTGTGACTTAAGTAAGCAGCGACTTCTACAGTAAGATCTTACCATCAAGATTTGGAGAGTAGCCAGTGTAAATGACAGTAGCACATAATAATTGGGTGATATTTGTGACCTAATTGGCTAGCTATTTAAAAAGAAAGATTCTGAGAACCAGGGTTTTATTTACTATCATAAGGGATCAAGTTGAGGTATTGCTCCCTCCATTGTTAGTTAACACCTTTAAATTTCTTTTAAAAATAATTCTGAATGTATATTTTTATAAAACTTTATAGTGTTAGGTTTTCTGTATGTCTTTTAAAAAGATTTTAGTGTTAGTTGTCTCTTCTGTATTTCCTTCTCTAACTTGCTCTTCAGACAGCACCTCAAGTTGGCTCTTTCCTGTTCCATTACTCCTTTAATAAGTATGATATTAACTTCAAATTATGATAGTTTATTTCCTATTCCTTAAAAATCACTGTTGCCCATTAAGACCTCTTAGGGCTACTTACTAAATTCCTGACCTCCATGTGCATTCCTGCTGGAAAACGTATTTGATGAGTCAACGCTAATAGCCACAACTAAAAGAAAATTTGCAACATTTGTCTTTAATTTTCTATTCATTAAATGATGGGCATCTAAAGTGTTTTCATTTCCTAACTAGTGTGACTCTAACAGCAAGTAGATTTGTAATAAGATATAATATCATTTGGGTATGTACAAAAGAGTGGCAAGAGTCATGTGGTAGACTAAATTTAAGTTGTTTTCTTTTTTAAACCTTGACAGTGTTTCCCATAGTACCTATACTAGTCTGCATTCCTACCAGCTGTTTGTGTTTCTCCTTCCTCACACCCATTATAGTACCTGTTGTCTTTTATTTCTTTATCTTGACTATAAGATAAAGTAAAATCTGAAAGTAGCTTTAATTTTCATTCTCCTGATGGATAAAAATGGCTATATTGCTCAGCGATTATATGTCTTCTTATAAGAAATCTCTGTTTAGATACATCTTTTTGTGGGTTGTTTGGTTGGGTATTTTTTTAATTTTTTTTTTAGCATAGTCTCTCTACTTGGCCATGGCTGTCCTGTAACTCATGAACTGCCTATATAGACTAGGCTGGCCATGAACTCAGAGATCTGCCTACCTCTTCCTCTCTAGTGCTAGGATTAAAGGTGGTCATAACCATACCTGGTATCTTTTTGCATTCTTTATGTATTCAAGGTACTACCTCTCTTTCAGATCTATATCTAGTAAATGGTTTTCATACTCTCTAGGCTACCTCTTTACCCCAGTAATAGTTTCCTTTGATGTAAAGAAGCTTCTGAGTTTCATGGAGTTCCATATGTCAATTATTGGTTTTAATGCCTCTGCTACAAGGATCCTCTTCAGAAAAACATAAGTGTAATATCCAACTTTTTCCTCTATCAGATTCAGGTAATAAAGTCTTATGTCTAAGTTTTTGATCCATTTGGGGTTCAGTGCACAGAGTGAGAAATAAGGGTCTCTATTCATTCTTCTACATGTAGATATCCATTGTGACCAGTACTATTGGTTGAATGCTGTATTTTCTCCTATGTATATTTTGTTATTGTTTATATTTTTGATATATATTTATGACACTTTTATGGAAAATCAGGTTGCTATAGCTGGATAGTTTATATCTTGAAATCTCTACTCTGTGTCACTGATGTATTTTTTGTTTTGTTTTGTTTGTCTTTTTTTGCCAGTACAATCTAATTTTATTATTATGGTTCTATGACTTGAAATCATGCAAGTTAATAACTCCAGCATTACTCATTTTCCTTATAACTATTTTGGCTATGTGTGATTATTATTCTTGGTCATCAATTTGACCACATCTGGAAGTAACTAAAACCCAGAAATGGAGGTCACACACCTCTGAGAGATTTCTACTTAATTTGAAGTGGGAAGATCTACTTCTAATTTGAATCTTTGAAGTAGGAAGACACACCTTTAACAAAGATCTAATCCGAGCCAGTCCCTCTGATGGATTCTTTTGCTCATTGTCTGTTTGCTCTCAAGTGGCTAACAAGTTCATTCCCTCTCTGGCATTAGAGCCTTCTTCTTTGGGATTCAGCATAAACTGAATACCAGCTGAGACATCCAGCCTCATGGACTGAGCAACTATTAGATCCTTGGAGTTTCCATTCATAGTCAGCCATCCATTGTTGAATTAGATGTACCACAGTCTGTAAGCCACTCTAGTAAATCCACATATACATATATGGAAAGAGAGAGAGAGAGAGAGAGAGAGAGAGAGAGAGAGAGAGAGAGAGAGAGAGAGAGAGAGAGAGAGAGAGAAAGAGAGAAGAGAGAGAGAGAGAGAGAGAGAGAGAGAGAGAGAGAGAGAAAGAGAAAGAGAGAGAGAGAGGCCGGGGGAGAGAGATTCATTCTAAAAGTTCTGTTACTATGGAAAACCCTGACTAAGACACTATATGAAAAATTTTCACTTTCCTGTGAATTCTAACCTGAATCCTAGATCTGGGAGGTTTTTGGACACTGTCACAGAACTAAAACAGACAAGTGCTCTATATAATATATAGCATGGTTAGAGAGAAGTTGACAGAGGAGGATCAAATATTCCCATTTTGTTAGGATTTTACTCCACAAGTAACTGTAACATGTTCTGTCTAACATTAACAGAAAACATAAATGAAAAAAAAATAATTCTAATGCAAAATTTCTTAACATTCTTTGCTTAATTTTAAGAATTAAACATTTTTTTTCACATTTCCCAGCTATTTCATGCTTATAAATATTTAGCACAAAAATTCTCAAAGAATATTGTGTATCTGAAGTGGGAATACTGTTTCCTTTTTAGATCTTCATGTTTTCTTTTGATTCAGTCATGTAAGCATTTGCCACACAGCAAACATTTAATGCCTCATTTTAAATTCTCATATGATGATAGTTGATTTTGCATATGATTGAATTGGAAGCCACTCATCTAAAGAGAGATCATCTGTGAATTAATCAACATAGCTTTCATTTTACTGCATGGATACACATGAGTAAGAGAAGTGATTATGGTCAGTGTTATTAAACAGATGGCAGGGAATGTCCCCTTTACTCTCTGTAACTCAAAAGGAATGTGTCTTTCCTATTCTGCTTCAAATTGAATTTCACCTAAAGAACAATTGAGTCAGTTTTATGCTTTTCCACTTTCTTTTTTTCCTATTTATTTATTAATTTTTTTTCATTCATTTTACATACAAACCACAGATCCCCCCTCTCATCCTTCTTGCCGCTCCCTCCCCTACCTTTCCCCCCACCCCTCATACCCTCCTCCAACAGGGTGAGTTCTCCCATGGGGAGACACCTAAGCCTCATTATTTCAGTTGAGGCAGGACCAAGCCCCTCCTCGCTTTATCAGGCATGAGCAAGGTGTCCGATTGTAGGTAATAGGATTCAGAAAGCCAGCTCATGCACCAGGGATAGATCCTGACCACACTGCCTGGGGCCCCTCAAAGGGACCCAGGTACACAACTGGCTCCTGTATGCAGAGGGTCTAGTTTGGTCCCATGCAGGTTCCACAGCTGTTGGTCGGTCTAAGGATCATAAGTTCCTTTGAGCTTGGTTTCGTTGTCTCTGTAGATTTCCCCCATCATGATCTTGATCCTCCTTGCTCATGTGACTCCTCTTCCTCTCTTTGACTGGACTCGGGGAGCTTGGCCTGGAGCATGGTTGTGGATCTCTGCATTTGCTTCAGTCATACTGGATGAAGGCTCTATGATGAAAGGATATTCATCAATTTGATTACCAGAGTAGGCCAGTACTTGCACCCTCACCACTGTTGCTAGTAGTCCAATCTGGGGTCGCCCTTGTGGATTCGTGGGTATTTCCCTAGCACCAAGTTTCCAAGTTTCTCCCTTACCCACTTTCAATCAGATGTAAAACGTTTGTGATGACTAACATCCCATACCTAGTTGTCAGAATCACTAGAGTAGATCCGCATCTGAAGGTAATCATGGACACAAGTCTGATAAAAGATCTATATTTGTCAGATCTTAAATATTGCATCTTTCTGTCACCTAAGCAATTTTAGGGCATTTCAAGTGTGAGAGACCAGCAAGCAGGGGAGTGAATATAATACAACTCAGAGGGATCACTCCAAATTTTAACCACAGAAAGGAAGCTAAATGGATTTTAAAATTCCAGGGTTTCATAATTACTTAGAGAGTGAGGAAACACCTGTGAATTAAATCTTTCCCAGTGTCCTTTTCTACAGAACGTGGTACAATATGTATTGCATGGGTACCATGCAGGATAGTTGGAGAGGCTCCCCATGAATAGTGTACAGAACCTCTGCTAAATACTGAGTTATGGGCATTTCTGAACTTTTAGTTATTTTTGGTGTATACACAAGCAATGAGCTGAAATTTGTATAAAACAAATTAAAGAGATGTGATTCAAAGGGACAGAAAACACAATGTAGTATTTAACAAAAACTTTTCAAATATTTCACAGAAGGTAACGTTGTTTAACAGAAAAGATGAATCTGAAATAAAAAGAAGAAAATTAGCATATTAAAAGGTCACATGTTTCACAGTTTTAGAAATAGATCTACCTGTGACAAGCTTTCTGTTTAAAGCTTTTGTTAATGACCAATAGAATAGATTAATGCATATATACTTTCTTAGAAGGGTAAATATTATGAAAACTTAAAATGTGTTCTA